>NW_024067482.1:0-26286 GCF_015039405.1 Cantharellus anzutake
GGCGACCTGTCCCCCCCTCCCTGCAGTTTCACACCCATGGACACTCACAACATCAAGCTATTGACAGAATCAGCGCTTAGCCCGTGGCTGCAAGTCAGAGTGAGGGCCCAAGAAAAAACAGAATGGGGTAATAAGAATAAGAAAAGTCCAGGCTCGAATGTAATCGAAGTCCATTCACTGCAGAACGCACCACGCCAACTTCGCTTCAGCCGCGCCCTACGCATCTTGAACATAGTTACCTAAGCGTTCAGAACGAACGAAAAGACAAATCCCCCCCAAACTAATCAGTCACAAATCTCCGCACGAGGAATGGGTCCGAGGGTAGAATTGTGAAAAATCTGAACTCACCAGGGAAAACACCCTGAACACCATTAACTTTCCCCGTCCACCAATCCTCCGCACTGTCCGACCTCTTCACAATCTCAATATGATCCCCAACTTTAAAACTCAAGTCCCCATCTGCCTGAGCCTCAAAATCGTACAGTGCAATCACATAAACGGGTTGTGATTGAGGTGGTGGCGCTTTGGGTTTGTTCGCTGGGATGGGTGGAGGTGGTCGTTTAGTGCCTGCTATCGAGGAAACGTTGGTGCTGGTGGAAGATGCAGGCGTATAAGGGGGCGGAGCGGTGGTTGGAATTGAAGTTGATGCAGATGAGACGGATCTGTTGATAGCTGAGGCGCTGTTAGCGGAAGGAGGTTTAGTGAAGGAAGGCTTGGCGGAGGTATTTGGGGGAGGAGGGGGTGGTTTCTTGGTGAAGGACGAGGACGGAGCGGGTGGCGGCAGTTTTCCAGACACAGATCGTGAGACGCTTGATGATGTCGTCGCCGATGAAGCACTACGATTAAGTGATGTAGATCCTGTCAGACCCGAATCTTGGCGGCGAGTATGCACCAGTTTAGCTAGTGAAGGGGAAAGTGAGCAGAGAATTCATGCGAAGGAACCATGAAGTCGGTTCACCTGTTGATATCATCCGCTTATTGATATTCATACCCTCGATCGTCTCCCTTGCATCACCTCGGCGAGCTTCATAATTCTCGGTGATATCCTCGATGGTTCCAGTCGTTTCATATTTGCCGTTCGCAAACTCTTGTATCTTTTCCAGCATGAGGTAGAAGATGTTAAGTCTATCAAAGAATAAGAAGGTAAGAATGGATGGGAGGGAATCAAACCAGGCGATCGAGGTCAAGGGCTCACTGCATGTAGAAAAACGAATGGAAGAGAGGGTCGATAAATTGCGTCGCGAGGACCAAAAAGTTGGGAAGATCTGTCTTCATGTTCGTGTTATACAATTCGTAGTCAGCGCTTGCCTGTTCGAAATCTTGCTCGAGCTTTAAGACATGGTGGGTGCGCGTGAAGGACGGGGCATTAGGATAACAGCTGGGACCTATAAATGGAAAGAGTCACTCATGCACCTTGAAGAGATTCTTTTCATCGTTCAAAGTTTTCTCCTTCTTATCCCTTAATTTCGTTAACGAATTATTGAATCGGTCATAATCTATCAGCTAAACCAAACCAACGAATGTCAAGTGACCTTCCCTCGAATAGTAGTTCCAAACGCACCTTATGATCTCTCTTCGTGATATTTTTCCGAATGGTCTTCATAATCCCTTGCAACTCCTTGCATGGACCCAGAATCCTGCTCTGAATCAATTCCAACTCGGGGGTAATAGCCGTCTTTAGCTCTTGCATTGCAGACTGAAAGCCAGCCACGTTTTGGGATGTGTGAGCTGCATCGGGGAACTTCCCTATGATGTCGAATTCTCCAGCCATGGGGAAAAGATGTTGGTAAAGCGGATCGCCCAGTTTTCGGTTGCGGAGAAGAGGGCTGAATGGATTCGGTTGGGCGACGGAAAGGGATGGATTGCGAATATGCAAGAAGAGAGTACGGAGTGGGGTTTTAACGAAATAGCCAGAGTAAGGATGTGTAGCACTTACTTTGAACACCATCGATAAAGGTCTTAGTGTCCTTGAGCGATTTTTCTAGGGCCTGTTCGAGAGAGACAAATCGACGTTGAAGGTCATCGAACTCGGGATCATTCGATTCTTAAAACAATAGAGTAGGCACGTAAGATGGACGCAAGGTGATACAGATAAGAATTGAGCGCCAGTTCATTCATGGTAGGGTTTCAACGTCGAAAATGCCAACGAGGGTAGGAGCACTTACTTTTAGCCATTCCAACTTTCGCGGACACCATATGGGGTGTCCTAAACGACAAAGCCGGCACCGATACATGACCAGGGTCAGATAAGCTTCTCAGCTTTCGTCTTCCGCCTCAGGCTTGGGCTTACCGCATAAAGGCCTTGGTGATTCCTTTCATCTTGAGGATAGCGTGAGGAACAGGAGACTGATGGGATGTCGAAGGAGTCTCCCTCTGCGATGAGGAAAGACACTGCGCACTGCGCTGGTTATCGTGCAACTACGACCCGATGTTATGTCCGTTAACTCCGTTCCGGGAGTTTGCTCCACACAGGGCAGTCATGTTACTTCCTAATATGGGGCTTGACAAGCCGCCTGGCCATTTCTGTGCCCAATGTACAGCGCCGCGGACTATGACCCGCCATATGACCTGTGCTCATTGCGAATTGCTTCGAGTGTCTTCATCAGTCCAGCCAGGAAGGCCGCTTGACCAGTCGTGCACAATGGCGTTCCCGACTCCAGCTCGAATGATGCACTTCTCTCAGTGATTGTTCATGCTGATAATGAGCTCTACTATTCTTTCCGAATACAGTTGCTGAGTGAAACAATGTCGACGTCATCAGCTCCAGAATTTTTACGTTGTGAGGCCTCGATGCTGCTTGGCCAAAAGCAGTATGCTCTTTATACATGTCGGATGCTAGTGTGCGTAAATTTCTGGTACTGGTCAGAGTGATGATCCCGTTGAAGGGGTAGTTGGGCTGGCTCGTCTTCTTCCCTGGCAATGGGGACAGCTTGAGCTCAAGTTGTGAATGAAACTACCCTGTTTCGGATAGAGTAAGGTGGTGTAATGACGTTGGACTCCAACCGCACATCTGACGTGATGATGCGGAGCGCCACATTAACCAAGCGACGCGGCGCAACGCGTGAATCGACGTCATATTGCCCCATCTCACATTTGAGCGTATAAATACCCCCGTTTTCTCCTCCACCAACTCCCCCACTTTCTCCTCTCCACCACCTTCATAATCACTGATCTTCAGTAAACGTTTCACCTGTCGTTAATCAACATGTCGTCCACCGATAACAACGGTAACAACAACCAAGGCCCCAAGAAGACTACCGGACAGTATCACTCCGTCAAGGGCACCGTCGTCGAGACCGTACGTTGTTCTTATGCCTTTGTATTCATCTTGACACTCATAATTTCTTGATTTACTCCTTTATAGGTTGGAAACCTCACTGGTTCTCAAGCATGGGTCGACTCTGGAAAGCAGGAGCATGTTGCAGGCGAAGGCGGGTCTCTTGCCCTACCTACTCGAATCACGCAACTAACTTCTTACCTTTCTCTATCGATTTTCATTCTCCAGCTGAGATCACCGCCGCCAAAGCTAAAGGCTACGGTGAAGGAATCGCTGATCGTGCCGAAGGGAAATTGGATTCCGTCACGGGTGCCATCAAAGGCGACAAGCAGCAGCAAGCTAGCGGCAATGCTCAGCAAGATAAGGGTATCGTCCAGCAGAACCTTAACAAGTAGTTTGTCGTACCACAGTTAGCTAGCTAGCACTGGGACATGATGGTTATGCAATGATTATAGTTGATGCATACGTCAAAAGCGGGTCCGAATACAGGCACTTCACGTAACCGATTCAAGGCGTTTGTTAGCTTCAATAGTAACGTCACATCTGCGGCAATCACATCGCATTCGAGACCTACTGCATAGCGTGTTCCCGCTCCTCCTGCCCTTGCTGCCTCCAAACTTCCCGACGCTGCGTTCATCAGAAATAGTTGTCAATCCCGACTAAACTCGTCATACTTCAAGCCCTGAGACATTCAGTAATTATTAGGCGCTCAAATGTTCACATGTCAAACACAGTGACACCCCAACCCAACCGAAATATCGGCAATGCGCCACATAATATTGTAACACGTTCAAGTTACCTTTCCCCATCAGATGAAAAAGCGAAGTAAGACGAATCGACTGGGCAAGAACCCCATTAACACCTCATGGCCGCTGTGAACCGAAGCTGCATGCATCACATATTGTTAAAGCGCCGTGGAAGGTTGTCATTAAGAATATCATCAACAGCCTTGGTGGCAGATTCGAGGTCAGAGAGAGCAGCAGAAGACATAACCAGAGGTGTTCGGAGGACACACAAGCAATCGCGTGTCTAGTCGGTAATCACCAACAGAACCCGAGGTAGCCTCGAGCACAAGAAAGCATTCATCACTAGCGGCTTGCGATTAGCGACGGCGGCGTGATTGTCTGCCCTTGATCCTGGTGTTCAGCATCGTAACTTGTCGTGCGCCACTCGGACACTCTGCTTAACTATTAGTACAACTGTGTGGCTACATATTCGCGGCTCTTGCTGCCCATTTGTCCGTCCCCTACCTCTCCCATCGATCGTTGGAGTCTTTAGGGTGCCTTTCTTACAACCACCTTTAGCTCTTCATTAGAGACGTCAGGCTATATGGTCGGAGCACCCAAACATTATTCCGGCCCAATCAGGAGAGGCTCACATCCCTGGAAAGTATTGAGTAGCGTCGGCGAGGTTGATTCTACCTGCACCAACCGTCGCGATGCATACTCAGTGGCACGAGCGCCATTGGCACATCAGCAAGAAAGGCCACCGTATTCGTCCCATTTTCGTCCTATTTCGTAATTCTGATTGTTATGAGTAAGCGATACATTGCAGCCAGGCAAGAAGAGAAGGTAGAAGCGGAACGTCTAATTGCTGCCATGCTCAAACAATATCATCCGGGATGCTTTCCCACTCCTGCGTTGCTAGTTTCGTCCAAGACAAAAAGAACGATTGCGGTACAAATCGAACAAATGACGCAGCTCATGGCGGATCTAGGGTTGAGCTTGACATCTTTCCCGGAAGGCGGGTTCTTGGATGTGCCCCAGGCCGTCTCAACTAGATCTCAATACGTACAACCCCGCCCATGATAGCATGGTGCTCCGAGTCCGGGACTCTGTTGATGTGGGAGTTACACATATGACTCCGATGTGAGCGCTGCATGCTTCGATGGGAGGGTAGGAAGAGGATGCGTGTATGCGCGGGGCGAGGCTGTGTTCGTTGAGTGGCTATCACGCCACTGGTCACGGTCTGTTCGGGATTCCAGAAGTCGAGTGACGTCGAACCCACTCTAGACATTGGCCCCTTCGCAACATCTCCTCTTCCTCTTCGTCCCCTTCTCCCTCTTCGTCCTCTTCATCTTCATCCTCTTCTCCCTCTTCATCCTCTTCATCCTCCTCTTCGTCCTCTTCTCCCTCCTCTTCTCCCTCCTCTGCCCCTGCATCCAAGTGCACATCCATATCCGCCACGCGGGTTGCACAAAAGTATTTCCAGGTTGAGATGAGCCTTGCTGAAGGAGATGTGATCGCTTGGCCAGGATAGTCAGCTGCTCTTTTGTTCCTGACAACCCACGCGTTATAGTGACTCACCTTGTGTAACTGATGTCAACCATTCATCTGCCAATCGTGGATGATGTCCGGCTTGGAGAAGGACGTTCCTCAGCGCCTGGACCAGCCGCTGAGATGCATGGAAACACCCACATTAGAAAGAATGGAGTTCCAAGATTCACTGAACTTACCACAACATTTTCTTGCATTAGTCCCCCGATGAACTCACTGGCTTCCCCTAGATATTGAGTTTCTGCCATAGTCCATGGACCTACCGGGATGTTGACAACAAAGGACTCCTCATTTTCGAGTTGGGGATGCCCTTCCATCAACGTTTGCAGGCTGTCAATCGCTATGGTATCCAATCCATTGCCTTGGATCGAGTTTTCTACCACTGAACCAAACATGTCAGAGGCGGCTGAGGGCAAATAAGGCCAGGAAATTTACCCTCAAACATCCGTGCTAGCCAATTTCCGACGAATACACTGTTTGCTGATGCCATTGCCGGTACCATCAATCGCAATGGACTTTCCACTATGAGTACTATACCCCCTAAAATTGCGCACCACTAAGTTTTCTACTGCTGCGAGTTCACTCCAAACATACCTGGCTTCAGGCATTGGGCCATTTCGTTCAGGAAGTGCTGGTAATTGGCGATCTATCCATGAAACATATTATTTTATAACAGAGCAGTCGGCAATAAAGGTCACGGCTAACACACCCCCAGAAAACATGACTTAGCATGCACAACATCAAATTTACCTACAGCGCCAAAACAAGTCAGTGGCCATCCGGCGCATACCCAACAAACCAAAATGAAGAACCTACCATACAAGTGATTTAATGGTTTATTGACGTCGTCAAATTCGAACCTGTTGAGTTCAGCACCTCAGAACTTGTCAACGTCACAACCGAGCCAGAAATATCATCGACGCGAACCGGCAATTTGTGGGCATTTGATCCCTGGGTTCATGTGAACTTTGAATGTTTACTCTCAGGTCCTGGCAAGGCTTACCTGATGGATCCAGGTGCAAGATCGACCCCAACAACCTGGTGTGCCACACATGGACACCATAGGTCAGTCGAAGATGTAATCGTGAAAAGATGAACAACGTTAACCTTTGCGTGAGGGAATTTCTAGGTACAGTTCCATCATGTGGTTCGGTATTGAGTCATTGTGGATGACGCAGCCGTGCTACATACCAACCCCATTTCAATCACCCTTCATGAACTCATTGATCAGCATAGAACTTCCGGCTATCATTGGTATATGCACTAACCATTCTCCCCCTCCACATCCTGAGGGTTTCTCAGCATTGCTCCGGAAGTAACAGATATATAATAAAGCGGCGGACGCACCACAATCTAGGATACGTTTCTCCTCCCCTTCTTCATCTGCCAGCAGGTTTTCAACAGTTGTCGAGGCTTGGTAGAGGCTACCTAAACAGATCTTGTGGATCTTGTGGAGGTCCGCTCTAGGAGATCGCGATTTGGGAATGAGGGGCGCCGCATCATGCAAAGTAAAATGAACCCACAGTCTGTCCCATTCCTCCTCATCTACCATAAACAACATTGCCAGTGAGAACACCCAGTTCTTCTATTGTCATCGCATAACTAACTCACCTGCTGGGAGAGGATACAGTTGACTGGTATCATTGTACCTCCTCCCGTCGCGAACGATGAAAAACCTCGCTTCATCGGTTTCAGATTCATAAGGATGGACGGAACCCTCGCTCCCCCCATCTTCCGAGTCTGCCTCGTCATGGTGGACAGAGGTGTTGTTGGTTGTTTTAGGGTGGACCATGGAAACCATCGATCCTCTATGGTCCGACGGCCCCGGATCACCCCAGAGCTCTTCGTCCTCGTTCATGATGTTGAGTCCCCAGAAGAGGTTTGGGGCGGAAACAAAAAAAATGATCAATATTTGAGATATCAGCCGTGGACCCTGAATAATATCGACCTCTGTCACGGCTTCCGCCAGGCGTATTATTGGTCCCATACTCTTCAGTACAAGGCGCCTCCACTCAGCGCTTACCCGGCTCTGGAAAACATAAGGGTAGGTAGAAGTGCGTCTCCTAATCCCTGTTCGGCAACTTTCCCAATAGCTTCACTCCTTCGCCCGCACGCCAGTGCGCTCAGCATGCTGCGCACCACCAGTGTAAAGCGATTGCATTGCAGTTCGCCCCAAACACATCTGGCCTAAGAGCGACAATTGATGTCATGACAAAGTAATCGATGTGTACCCAATAAGCAACTACTTATCGTGGATTTCCCGACGCCGCCAAATTCATGGTCGCAAGGTTCAACGCGTCACAGCGAGGTGTGAGCCAGCCATTCGAACTTTTGCGTGTTCCATCACTGAAACGAGAAACTCATCTCCTCTCACGGACTTTGGCCATCGTATAGTAGCAAAACAACAAATCATACGGCGCCCGGGCTCGTTAGTACCGCCTCATACCACTCCTTTATTATCCCCTCGTTTCATGTTTATTGAATGTTTGACATTCATTCTGCGCCACTCTGCCCTTTACCTATAAACATTGTACATACTCTGCTACGAGGTTGTTAACAGTTTTCCCCGGCTGGGATCGCCAGTTATCGAGAGGAAATCGTGAGCTAGAAACAGGGAGGGGACAGACTGGGGACTGGTTGAAGCGCTGGTTGAGTCGCTGATTGGGGCGATGGCTGAGGGACATTGGTGGCCGGCTGATAAACAGTGACCGGTGGAGCTTAGGCGGTGTAATTTTGAGGTCAGCAATGTCGTAAACGAATAATCGGGTTGAGGAATGCTCAGCAGAAAGACTACAGTACCCCCATGTGGGCAAACCAATGCCATCATGGGAGAGCAGAGGAAAGTCACTTAACCTCGCTTTTAACAGAAGATGGCCCGTTTTGAGGTGGCTGGGAGAAAGACATGCGTAAGTCTCATGAGTGACAACAACCAGGTAAGGAAAGATTGTGAAGGCAGCGATAACGCGCGTGGGTTCTTTAGCGGCCTGAAAGGCGCAGATTGACACTGAAGGAACATGGGGGGTCAATTGGAATATGAACTTCACTAGTTGCTGGGGCCTTGGATGGTGCGTTAGGAACCTGTGATCGAGAGCATGTTAGCTTTACGATCATCAAAGCAGTTGACGGATAGAGATGGCTCAGAAGGAAGGCAACGGAAAGCTCCACATGGGTTTTTGTGCTCTCGGACAATATTACATCCGTGAATATTTCATCATGAGATGGAAAAAGAAAAAGGGAATAAGACTGACACCCAGGACTGCGGGATCATTCACGATATTCCGTGGCTGAGGCCGAGGCTCCGTGTCAGCTGCGAGATGTTGAACCTCAGACGCGCGAAAGACGACATAGTCATACGGCATGGGCTATGGATCCGGTAGGGGCGCCTGTTTCCCGTGCCCATAGAGTAGACTTTCGAGCGCACGTCAATGGTTCCGAAGACCTTGTGTCAGCAAACCATTCGAGAGATCCATTCGTGATTCGGGATCGCGTGAACCCCATGGTGAGATTTTCCTCTAAGATGAAATCATCGGCCCCTTGTGAGGTTATCGCGTATGAGTCCGACAGTGAGAAACGAGGGGACCGCCACGGCCGGCTAAATTGTGCGTGAGCCTACATACGCAGAAACTTTGTGGAAAAGAAAAAAGACCTCGCGATAGGCTACTTGACGTAATTTCTAGGGTAGAGCAAGATGTCCTTTTGGCCTTGTCAAATACTTAGATAGAAGCTGCACTCTCGGCAGGAACTATAACGCCCGGGTAATCGTAGCCACCAACCACTTAAAGCATTCCGGACCGAAGGTCTTCGAACTCGGGCTCGCACCAGGCATGAACGCCAAGGAATTACGCGCTGTAGAGCTTTGCACACCCCATGCGGAACCGCGCACGCCCATGGTCATCCATCCCTGATGGTGCCTGGTGAAGTCTTCGACTCCATGTCGCGTAACCTTATTACCCCGCGGCCTCGTGATGACGTGGTAGTGCAGCTATCCCGTCCTAACACCGTAGCGTACATGGGGGGAATGGCTCTACAATATGATGGGTATTCTGTTGGTGTGTTCGGGTGTTCCTCGGGTTTTGTGATGTCCGTGTGGCCCTTGAAAGGAGTGAACCTACAAAACCCCTCTGAGATGAGCGCAAAAAATCACGTGTTTGATGAATTTACACAAATATGAAAATGATGATATTTTTTTTGAATCCGCCAATTACAATGAAGAAAATGAATAGGATGCAAGCGTGAAGACGCACGGGCAGGGGCCCGGGCGCCTTCATAACTGTGGGGCATGTAACGGAAGGGAACAGAAAGTTGTATGCAGTAAGAAAAAAATAGTGGATGAAGGGGGGCGAGGGAATTGTGAGGCCAGTTTAACTGTACATATATATGGTTTGGTTGAGGCCCCTAGCGATGGCAGTTTGGCTTACAGCCGTTTTCGGCTTGGTTGTCACGTGATCCGTTTTGATTCCGCCCTTGCTCGTTGCCCAAAAGCAGGGCTCAACAAAGAGTGCACCATGTCTCAGCAACCACATAAGCTAGTCACTTGCGGTTTGCTGCAAAACGTTTGTATATCTATTACGCCCGGACCTTTTTTAGCGATAACGATAATTTTTATTTTTCATGATTTTAGGTTTTACCCCTTTTACACGATTTTCTCGACAACGGCTGGATAGAATGGGCTGTAAATTGGGCAGAAATAAGTCTCAATGTGTCCCTCGGGAACTTTTTTTTCTTTAGTAAATACGTTGCGTTTTGAGTGTTTTATTACTCAAATGCTTTCTTTGGTAATGGAAATCCGTTGTACATAGTTTTCTCAATAACCACTGCGTGGAATACGATTAAACTTATGCCAAACACACTTAAGTAATATATCTTAGGATCCCCTTTTTTTCAAGTCAATCGGTTGCTTTTTCCGCTGGCATGAGCATGTATAACCGCGGGGAATGTGTAAATGATAAAAAAACGAAAATGCAACCGATTAACTTGAAAACAAAAAGGTCCCGAGATATATTGCTCAAGTGCTTTCTGCGTAAGTTTCGTTGTATTTCACGCAGTGGTTATTGAGAAAACTATGTACAATGGATTTCCATTACCAAAGAAAACGTTTGAGTAATAAAAAACTCAAAACGCAACGTATTTACTAAATAAAAAAAAGGTCCCGAGGGACACATTGAGACTTATTTCTGCCCAATTTACAGCCCATTCTATCCAGCCGTTGTCGAGAAAATCGTGTAAAAGGGGTAAAACTTAAAATCATGAAAAATAAAAATTATCGTTATCGCTAAAAAAGGTTCGGGCGTAATAGATATACAAACGTTTTGCAGCAAACCGCAAGTGACTAGCTTATGTGGTTGCTGAGATATGGTGCACTCTTTGTTGAGCCCTGCTTTTGGGCAACGAGCAAGGGCGGAATCAAAAACGGATCACGTGACAACTAAGCCGAAAACGGCTGTAGCGGCCGGTGCCGGATTCTATTTAATCCCGTGTCTGGATGGGTCTCGGTTCGAGTCCTGTATGGTGTTTCTTTTTTTCTCCCTTAGAAAACTTTTAAGATGAAAAACTTCAATTCCAAGGGGTGATCAATGTCATGAAAAATGTACATTGGGCGGCTTTTGACTTCGTGATCAACCCCGGATCCGTGGCTGAAATTAACACTTTATATATTACTTTTAGGACCGGATCCATGTGAGTCTACTTGGTCTAGTGGATTATAGCGCTGTTTATGAGCCTGTCTCCCCCCTGCTTGTGCAGGTTCGATTCATTCTTGGTGGATTTTTTTTTGCCACAGTTATTGCACGAGGATGACTTCAATGTATATATAACACCGATAAGCAATGCTACACTAACTGCACTAAACAAACCCTATTCCGAGCACGTTCTACAATACACAAACGCTGTAATGGTAATTAATAATTTTAGTTTGGTAATTGGGTTGGGTTGGGGAATAACAGGGAGAGGACGATGAGACCGCACGCAATGAATATTTATTACATAATAACGTCACATGTAGGCAATGGTCGTTGGCTGGTTTCTAAATCAATTCCCATCATTTTTTGTTCGGCCATGATCACGTGTATTTTTCCTTTTGCGCTCATCTCAAAGGGGTTTTGTAGGTTTTCTCTTGAAAGGGAGGAAGCGGAACCATGTATTTACAGTTGTGTACATCTCAGGTGGCCAGTTTGACTGATTACAATTGACCCAGAGGCACTACTGTCACGCTGCTATTGCTTCGGTGGCTCAGTTGGTAGAGCGTAGGTCTCATATACTTGATATGAGTGGGTTGTTCGCCACGCAATCCTAAGGTCGTGAGTTCGAGCCTCACCCGGAGCATTTTTTCCCTCGTTCGCTCTCACTATGAATTTTTTGGCTTTTGGAATCCTCACATCCTACGCTGGGTTAATCGTTGCGCTCTTCGGTTTCATCACTGCATCATGGAAAAGATGGAAGAGTAATCTTCATCATGGCTTAGTTGTCATGAGCCTTGTGTCATTTGCACACACATGGTATTGTTCGTAGACTGCTTCATTCTCTCACACCCATCTAACGGCAAGGTAGATATGTTCAGTTTCATTAAGGTCTGCCTACCCGACTTGGTTCCCTTCCTTCGCTGACGGGTGTTAGTGGAGTTTTGACGACTATAAATCGAGGCATCCTGCCCCTTCTTCAGCCACAATTGAACGGGCCTCCGACTGGCTCACCAATACCAAGCTCTTTGAACAGGCCTGGGCAGTCGTGTCTACGGGACTTTACAATTGGTGGTGGAGCGAACAACTGTGCCTGTTCACTGCGGGACCCTGGACGGCGTTCCTCTTCTTTGAGTGTGCGCATGTTGTTGTTCCTTTGGCCCGACTCATCTACTCACAGAGCATCGTGAAATAGCAAAAAGACTGCAGATTCCGCATGTTTGGGCTTATATGTTCCTTGGGCAGGTCGTAGCCATATCTGTCGCGTCCAACTTGTTCTTTATCGCAATTCGTCTGGCAATGTCGGAGCCCTCAAGTTCTCCGACACGTCGACTTGGTCAGCCGTTGTGTGCATCGCCATGGGTATGGATCCCAATCTTCGTTTCCTTGGCTACCATTTGGCGCACTCCAGCCGTAGCGGGTACCAGCGAGTTCCTTCCGAATCTTCTCGTAATGCATGTCCTGCTCTTCGCTCCGTTCATCCCACCTTCCATCGTACCTTTTGAAATCCCGGGACGTATCAGTTCAACCTGGCTCTATGCAATCCTAGGAAGCGCTTCTCTTGTGATACGCGCGCGGACCCTTCGCGAAATTATGTCTCTTCCGACAGACGATTCAGTCATCGCTCGTCTCTGGGAAACACTTCATTCTCATCCCGCGCAGTCATCAATCGGATGGGACGTCATTTGGACAACAATTTCCTTTATCCTCTATTTTACACTATTTGCCGACGGCGGCGGGGATCGCGTCTCGGTCGGAACGCTGATCGTTGACGGGATTGGGAGTTTGTTCGTATCCATCAGTATCGTCGCTTCGACACGTCTCATGGCACGCGAAGCAGCTCTGGCGGCTGCATAAAAAATTGATATGTACATGCATGAAGTATATTTGGTGATTACTTGGTCATGGTCATGGTCACAATAACGGTGCTCTCATTTGAAACCTCCCCAAATATCGCCAAAGGCATCGTCTTTCTTAGTTTGCTTGAAGGATGTACTTAAAGGATCCGAGGTGGTACTCCCAGATACTGCTGTGCTTGAACCCCACATGTTGGACCCAAACAGATCGTTGGATTGTTGGAGGGGTTGTTGTTGTGGAGAAGCCCAAATGTTCTGTGATGTCGTATTAGGGATTGAAGTTGCTGGAGTCGATGCAGGAATCGTGGTCGTGGCAAGTTGCGGTTGAGATGAAAATGAACCCCAGGGATTCGGGGCCGCACCTGGAGGCTGCGCACTCCATCCTGACTGAACACCCCAATGTCCAACGCCGGTATGCCCGACTAGGCTAGTTTGCTGCTGGGGGACATTGACCGTAGGAACGGCTGCTGAGGAAGAAAATAGAGACATGATGTCGTTTTTCACATCGCTCTTCGGGGTTGGGGCAGGGGGATTGGATGAGGGAGGAGTAAAGTCAAGAGAAAAGATATCGTCCCGAACTGGGGGAGATGTAACGGCGGTTGTTGGGGGAGCCGGTGCCACTGGCGCTCCTTGAACAGGCTTGGAACGAATAGCTGTGGACAAAAGTGTGTGTTGTCGAGGAGGTTTTGCACTCGAGGGTGGTGCATTTGTTGTCAGATCCTGGGTTGGCTCCTGTTTAACTGGGGGTTCGGATGCCTTTATGAACGATGAGCCCCACACTCCATCCGACCATGGATATACGACGCACCGGGGGTTTGGAGCTCTGATCGCTCGAGTCAAGCACGGATGGATCCTCTGGCGGGGTTCCATCCATTGCCCAACGTCGAGACTCGTACTTGGACCTAATGAATGATTCCATCTTGTGATCAAGAGGAATGTGCCCGGGTTTGAGGTGCATTTCCCAATATCGGTTTGCCCTCTCATTGCCCCACTTCTCTATAGACTATACAAAAAACCAGCTACCATCACCCGAGGTGAAGAAGGGATAATGCACTCAACCTACCTGCATCTGCTCCGGTGTCCACACATCGAGATCCACGGATTTGACTTTCGATATGTGAGTCCCCATGCTTCGGTGGATGCCAGAGCATCGAATACATATGAAAACGCCTCTACAAATTCATGGCCATGGCGTGATAAGAGTCAAGTTTGATTGGAAAGGATAGCCCCCTACATGTTCCAAGATGCCCAGCGAGGATCTATTAAAGATGTCAGACCATCGCATGTTCAGCAAGTGATTGCATCCACTACTCGCCGTTACGTTTACAATCTGCACAGACCTTGTTTCCTGGGCGCTTGACCATCTCTCTCAGCGTCTTCGCATTTCTTTCCGTTGTTGCCTTGTCTTGTTTGGACATGCCGTTTGTGTACAAGTCCCGCTTGACTTGAGTGGCAGAAACAATTCAATTGGAGATCGCAATTAGCCGGTGCCCAGCGCGCGCAATCCACAATTGAACAGACGCACATCAGGTATTCCACTAGAACACAATGTCTGGCCTTTTCTGGGCATCTTCGACGACGAAATTTGACGAGGATGTTGGTACGAACTACTTGCTTTCTGGATAGCTGTGGGTACTTCATGCAGTTGGCTGAACCCCCTTATGTAGATCGAGCGACAGCAGAGACCCTCCCCACTGGGGAGGAAGACTTAGAGCTCAACTTTGAGATCAGTGACTCCATAAGATCGAAGAGTGTACATGCCAGGGAGGCAATGCGTAGCATTAAGCGGCGTATTAACCACAAGAACCCAAATGTTCAGCTGTCAGCCCTTGCAGTACGTGGCGCCCCTTAGTCATGGCAGCAGTAATTGATGCCCTTGTTTCTTTAGCTCACAGACACATGCATTAAGAATGGTGGTGATCATTTCTTAGCAGAGATTGCGTCGCGTGATTTCATGGACAACCTTGTTTCCCTGCTCAAGTCTCCGGTTGGTCAGCGCGACAAATAAAGCGTCATTTGTGTCTCAAGCTTCGCGCACAGGCTCTTAACAATGACGTCAAAGGGAAGATCCTCCGTCTCATACAGAATTGGGCTGTGTCGTTCGATGGCAAGCCCTCACTCAAGTATACAACCGAGACGTATAGAATTCTGAAGCAGGAAGGTCAGTGCTCTTAGAAATTCGTCTGGATGACCCCGCTCAAATCTGCTCGCATTCTATAGGGTACTCGTTTCCACCTATAGATCCAGCCGCAATGAGCGCCGCAATGACGGATACTCTGACTGTGAGTCCATGTACGAATGCTCCCTCCCTCGTTTGCTTATACTCCTTAAGCCCCCGGAATGGATAGATTCGGACGTTTGCATGCGATGTCGAACCCCGTTCTCGTTCACCAACAGGAAGCATCACTGCCGTTGCTGTGGTCTTATATTCGACCAACAGTGTTCCAGCAAGTCGATGCCATTACCGCATCTTGGAATCGTACAACCAGTCCGTGTCTGTGATTCATGTCATATCAAAGTGAACAAGGCAAAAAGGCAAGTCACCTTGTGCTATCAGCTGTAGTGAGACGCTCAGCATGTTTGTTTCCAGCCTCCGAGGCTCGAAACATCCCCGTAAACTGTCAAAAAGTGGGACCACGATGACAAGACCCATCTCCGAGTCAGAGGATGAAGACTTGCAACGAGCTATCCAACTATCTCTGGAGGAGGCGGGCCTTGCAGACCCTGGGCACGGTCCGCGGAGAGTAGGCTACATACCTCCCGAGTTCCCTGGTGCAAATGAGCCTCCTCTGGTCGTTCCAAATGTGCAGGATGGCCCTGACGACGATCCGGAATTGCGAGCAGCCATTGAGGCGAGTTTATGGGAATCCCAGCTCCGAAGGCGAGCGCGCCCACCGAAGACGAACCCGCACTGTATGATGGCGCGTATGTGCCATCTTCACCTGCTGTAGAGGAAAGTCGTGTAGCCAATATTTGAACCAAGGAACTAATCGACCCAATAGATATCTCCAAATTTCGATCTGGATCCCACGGAATCAGAGGCTATCCTTGCATTCAGTCAAACGGTCGAGTCGGCTAGTGCCCAAGGAGCAACAGATCTGATGCAGCAACATGGTGTAACCGAACTCTATGATCGAGCAACAAGAATGCGACCAAAATTGGCTCAAAGCTTGGATGATACAGGGCGTCGAGAACGTGAGTGTATTTGTGCAGTATTGAGCTCTCGACATTCTAACCTTCCTCCAGAAATACTATCTGAGATGAATGAGAAACTTTCCGAGGCGGCCCGACTCTATGACAAATTGCTCACATCACAGATCTCGACATCCCGCCATTTTGTCCCCCAACGTACTGAACCATACCCGTCTCATCCTGCAAGCGTACCTTACGCACCATATTCCGCTTCATATCAACCCCTTGCCTCACCTTCATGGAAATCGAGCCCAGTTTCTCACCAAGCGCATAGTTCAGAACCGGAGGCGCCAACTTTTCATTATAACGAGCCACAATACCCCCAATATGTTCCGCAAACGCAACAGCCCGAACTGTCGCAGCAGATGACACAACCTCTTGCCCAACCGACAATCTCCCATGCGCAACAACATGAACAACATGAACCCACTCCATCCTACAATCCCTCTGCTATGGCTTCGCTGACTCAACCTTCAGAGCTTCAACCGTCCCGGATCCCCCCTCCCCCCTCTCTCTCTGCACCCATTTCTCCTCCCCATGAACTGCACATACCCCCTCCAGCCATACCGGCCTCGGTCCCTGTCGTTTTGCCCTCTCAACCTCAGCCATACCAATCTGTCAATTCGATGCCTATATTCCCTTCCGTACCTACCGGACCATTGCAATCGCAAACCTATCGGGCGCCAGAACCTAAGGAGGCCATGTTAATTTCTTTCGACTAGTCCCTGTGTGTCCAATCATATTTAAAGTCGGATTTATCATCTATGGCATGTCGTGCGGAGGGAAAGTATGCAAATCGATAATCATATATAATACACATTAAGACGTCATTCCCATTTTTACCAGAGCGCCCACAATGTCAATTGCGGACCACTTGGTGCGATCCTGAGGTTCAGATCTCCTGGACCGAATGTAATCCAAGGTATTCCGGAAATGCCGTATGATCATTTCAGGCGCTTGTACGCCCTCGATCAAACCTGGCGGTGCTCGTGCGGTAGGATGAAGATCGGGAGAGGATGCAATATCAATTTGATTGACTATCAATTCGATGATTGTGTTGACGTATTTCGATGTCACCTAGAATAGCCGGTTAATTTTAATCTAACTGAATAATCAGAGTACTTACTTCTTCGATATCTCGATCAAAGTAGTAAAGGTAACGATCCAACGCATCGCAATAGAGCTGAAGACTGATGATCTCTTCAAAACTGGCACCAGCGACGCGAAGTGATCTCTGCAAACATTCTAGTACACGTTTCCCATCTTCCATGGGCTAGGCCGGTAGATGAGGCAGGGAAGTGCATTGAAAACATCGCAACTAACCTGTTTGTCTTGAGAAGCCTCATCTTTGTTGTCATCGGCTGAGGGGGGAGGAGAATCGGCGGACAGCTGTTGAGGAGTTTGTGTCTGCCACCAAAGGTGGCTAGCGAGCTGTACAGCAATAGACTGATGCGGCTTCTTGAGTAACTTTGCAGCATGGAGTGCGGCCTTCGTGCTCAGAGTGTCATAATTATCACTCCCGAAGACACTAGCGCCTTGTAAGGTACCAATGATAGTTATGATAGCCTGCAATTGCGCCCGGCTGTCCGAAATGGACTCTTCATAGACAGAGAAAGCCTGCACGTAAAACTCATATGCTAACTCTTCAAAGCCGCATAAATCAGAGACTTGGGCAGCAAGAAGGAACAACCGAAGACTAATCGATGGCGAATCCACTTTTGTGTTCAAAACGGAAATCAATTGGTGTATTGATCGCAATAGGGTCGTGACTTTCGAGGGCCAATCCACTTCCTACGAAGTAGATCTCAGTAATCGGACACAGAGTGGAAAGGAGGAGCTTGCCTCGAATTCGCGAGGTTTGTACCTTCGAGCTAGATTGATAAACGCCGTTATGAGCGGTGGATACGTGTATCTCATGCGATCGCCTCCTTCGGCGAAATATCTTCGGGCGGTTTGGAGCAGCTAAATGAACGTGATTATTCCTTGACGGGTTTGGCATGCACAGGGAACACTCGAACCTCGTGCTGTACTTCTAGATCATCCGATCTCAACAAGTGCACCATTCTAGCGACCCAGCCTTGTTCTTCTGCGACGTCCTCTGGGTCAATGCGAATACCACGTCCACCTGATGGACCGGTACTCCCCATTCCGACGCCTGTATCTGTCTGGTCTCTGATAAGAACATGACATACATCCAAAATACCAGAAACATCCTCCGGTGTTTCTAAGTATGTCTCGTTCTTGAGAATTGAGGAAACGATGGAAGTGGCAATGGAGCGACGAGTCGCGAAAGTTTGCTGGACCAGCAAGGGTGAGTAATTGGGAATTGCTAGAAGCGTCAGGGCGGATTGGTACGAGTTTATAGGGGCAAGCAGAAGCGAGAGTATGTTTGACGTTGTGGCAGTAATGTGAAGATCAGGGCTGGGAATGGCTGTCAGACAGGCAAACCGCACTGCAATATCGTCTTGCAAGGCAACGAACCTATCAGCGAAGTCCCCCATCTTTTCACGAGCGAAGCCTAGGACCTGATCAACGTATTCAAGTCTGTCCGGATAACAGCTGAGACATAGATTGGCCAACGAAACAAGAAGAGCGGTGATGTCTTGTATTGACAAGTCTGGTCGAGCCTTCACGCAGAGCGGAGCTGTCACACGTGCACAAGAACGCACGGCAAAGAACATACCTTGATTAGTTCCACTACTTGATACCAAAACACTTCAAATAGTCTCACGTCTTCTGGGATTCCACGGAACTTTTTTACTTTCCCTCTCCCTTCCTCTGTTGAGGATGGATCGAGATTGCTTGATCCATAAGCGGAGGCGTCAGGAGGATGTGTTTCAGCCACTGGACTAGTTGGGCTGGCTGGGGAGTCAGCCCACACGCCATCGACACTCGACGTGGAGCCATGAAGTCGTTGCCGTTCGCGTTCCCTGAGCCTTTCTCTTTGTTGTTGCACACGCTCCGCCAATCGCCTTGCTGCAGCCTCTTCCTGGCGTTTCGTTTCTTCTGGGTCCTCATTCTCGGCTTCGCGAGCAGCATAGGCGGCTAGCCGATCGATGAGTGCAATGACAATTTGTTTGATGTTGACCTTAGGGTGTAATTGGGCAGTGGCGGAGAGGAATGGGGCAAGTGTGTGAAGGTGAAATTCATCTGTAAATACTTGAATGATAACCTCCATGAGATACTCCTGGGCGATCACGTCTTTGCAGTTGACTACTTGTTCCAGAATGCCGGGCAGGATGGTACTCTGGTACATGACCAAATCCACCCCCTCTAATTGACTGAGGCGAACGAGGTTGGTACCAACAAGAATTCGGAGCTCCTTGCGCTCCAGTTCGCGTTTCTCCTTGTCACGAGAGTGGCCCTGGTGTTGCAGACGAACCCACAGCTTGTTCATTTCAACGAAGTTTGTGACAACAAAGGCAATTGAGTCCTGGAGATTACCCTGAGGTCTAATGTAATGGAATCAGCTGCAACAGTAGATTGCCACGAATCCCATAACCCACCCTTGTTCCTCGCCGATTGGTAAATGGTCCCGCGTCTGTCCACTAAGATAGTGGCGCAGGAACAGGCCACGGGTGGGATGCTGGACCCCGCGCGACATCTCCATCATGTCCTTCATAATCTCCTTTATGGGTGCATCCGGTATGCTCATGTATACTGAGCCAACAGTAATCATGAGGTATAAACGAGGAACGATGTTGCCAGCGTATTGAACAAGCTCATATAAATCCGCCAGGTGGTGCTTGCCAGTAGTATGCGCCTCATAAAGATAATTTGACAAATATCTTAGAGCATCGAAAACAGCCATGTCTGCGCCGTATACATCGAGGTGTCAGAAGGAGCAAAAGGATCCCGCAACAGTGGATGCCTACAAAGTTCATAATACTGTTTTGGGGATAGGGATGATGTCCTCAGTTCGGCAAGCATAGTACTGGCCGCTTTCAGCGCGTCCATGAGTTGATCAGCCTCCTATCAAATTGTACCATTGTCAAAGCGCAATGAATACTGAGCGCAGTGGTTACGTGCCAGGTACTTCCTCATAGAGGACGTTTGAAGCTTGGAAACGGAGAGACTCGCAGTAAGCGCCTCATCTACCGGAGGCGGCAGATGTATGGGTAGAGTCGCCATAGTGGACGCTGTGAGCGCACGGCGTCTAACGAAGTGCTTCGTCCTTTGGTGACGGACAAAAGACACGGAGTTAACGGAGTTAACCACCCTCAACTTGACCCTTCACCACCACCATCTCTGGTGCGGCACTCATCCTTCAGCGCACAACTCGACTTCCACGGTGTCCTGTACTAGCCAGTACTTCTCCTGCGCGCTCTCTCACGCTGCGCTTTGTCTCTGGCAGCTTTTCTTCCCGCTTGTCTGAACATTCCTTCCAGTGGCAAAAAAATTCGTTGAGCAACCGCTCCCGCTAACGACGAGTTCGAGTCGTGTCTACACGCATTGAAACAAGGTGCTTGGGGCTCTTGAAGATTTCAGGCGTCCTCTCTTCCTTTAATATCGGTATTCTTTTTGTGGAGTGTCTCGCGCGTCACCTCTACACACGAAACGGTCTCACTGTTGTTTGGCATCTAATTCTCACTAATCATCCATCATGCTCGGCCACGCCTTTGCATACTCCTCGGCGCCAATCAAAACGGTGCGAGAGGTTCAGTTTGGTGTTTTGTCTCCAGAAGAAATCGTAGGTTTGATTGCGGTGCCGCCAATGACTCAGCTGCAACTGTTACTCGTTTGTTCCTCAGAAAGCGCATTCTGTGGCAAAAATTGAGTTCCCGGAGGTCATGGATGAAACTGGGCAGAAAGTCAAGCAGGGCGGGTTGATGGATCCTAGAATGGGAACAATAGATCGCAATTTCAAGTGTCAGACATGTGGAGAGGGGATGTCGGAGTGTCCTGGTCATTTTGGCCACATCGAACTTGCTCGGCCTGTATTTCATATAGGTTAGCAGCAGTGTTCCCGAAGCCAAGCGTTCGAACTCATGCTAACTTTCGTGCACACTCAGGCTTCCTTGTCAAAATTAAGAAAATTCTGGAATGTATTTGTGTGCAGTGCGGGAGATTGAAGATTGATTCTGTGAGTAGTCTCTACTGCTCTCTTCGCTCCCCTAGCTTTGTTTTCGGGCGGCTCTCCCTGTTTTCTAAGGGATCCTCCAGCCTCGTGCAGATTGTCGTTTCGCTTCGGAGCTTGTTCCCGCCTGTTCAACAACCGGATCGCTTGATTGCGGTTTTGGGCGGTGAGGACTATCGAAGCTGCCGTCGTCGTTGCACGTCTGCCGTGGTGAAAAGGGGAGCAGGAGAGGAGCGACTAAGGTGCACCTCACTGCACCCATGTCTATACATCACCTCTCTGCTTGCTTATAGAATTTATTATGTCTGGCGTGGTTCACTTGCGCCATCCGTCTATCATCCACCATCATGGTCATTGCCCATATACTGACTACTCATTCCTCTATGTTACCGTGGTCGAAAACTCGCAATAGTCGGATCATGCTTTCATTGAACGTCTCAAACATATACGTGATGTCAAGGTTCGAATGGCAAAGGTCCACGACCACTGCAAGGGCAAGATGATTTGTGACGCCACCGAGCCGGAGCTTGACGGTGATGGCCAGCCTTTGCCAGTTCTGGATGCGTTAACAAAGATTGGTTGTGGTCACGTTCAACCCTCGATTCGTAAAGAAGGCTTGAAATTATTTATGGTTTATAAGAAGTCAAAAGATGAGGATGAGCAGGTGTGTGCCCTGCCTCCTTTTTTTTTCAAGTATGATCGACCTGTGTTGCAGGACATGCGATTGGCCTTGCCAGACAAGCGCCTGTTCACGGCCTTGGAGGTCTACAACAACTTGCGCAAGATATCCGATGAACATCTTGAGCTTATGGGGTTATCTGTGGAATATGCTCGACCTGAATGGATGATACTTACTGTCTTACCCGTTCCACCGCCACCAGTCCGCCCGAGCATCTCAGTGGATGGTGGTACCATGCGGAGCGAGGATGATCTCACATTCAAACTAGGGGATATTCTGAAGGCCAATGCAAATGTCCGGCGATGTGAACAGGAAGGGGCTCCTGCTCACGTTATCTCCGAATTTGAGCAATTGCTTCAGGTATAATGCACTCGCAAAATGATGAAATTTGTTTTGATAACAAATCCCTTAGTTCCATGTGGCGACGTACATGGACAATGACATTGCTGGTATCCCTCAGGCCATGCAAAAGTCTGGGAGACCAGTTAAGGCAATACGGTCTCGCCTCAAAGGTAAAGAGGGCCGTTTAAGAGGGAACCTCATGGGCAAGCGAGTGGACTTTTCATCCCGAACGGTCATTACTGGTGACCCAAACATTATGCTTGATGAGGTTGGAGTACCAAAAAGTGTTGCTATGACGCTCACCTATCCGGAGAGAGGTATGTTCGTTTCGTTTGTTCTCAACGTGGGTTGACACTATGTTGTTTAGTCACCCCATACAATATAGAACAGCTCCAAGAGCTGGTTCGCAACGGTCCCCGGGAGTATCCTGGCGCTCGCTATGTCGTTCGAGATACTGGCGAACGGATAGACCTCCGGTATAATAAGCGTACGGACGCCTTCCTGCAGTATGGCTGGATCGTTGAACGGCATCTCCGAGATGGAGAGTCAGTATAGCTCCTCATTGAAAAGCATATCTTGGGGCTCAGCGATCTTCGTTTAGCTATGTGCTTTTCAATAGACAGCCTAGTCTGCACAAAATGAGTATGATGAGCCACCGAGTCAAACTTATGCCTTACTCGAGTACGTCTCCTGTTTGATCCACGTGCGCTGCTACTCATGCCAGACTCGTTCCAGCTTTCCGTCTGAATCTTTCTGTGTAAGACCTTGGGACGCTCTTCGATAACAGCCCATTCACGTCTGTCTGCAGGACACCCCCTACAATGCTGACTTTGATGGTGACGAGATGAACATGCAGTGAGTCAGGGATGCAGAATTTTGCCTCTGTCTCCAGCGTGAAGCTTGCTATTCTCAGTGTGCCACAAAGCGAGGAAACACGAGCAGAACTGAGCCAAATTGCATGGGTCCCCGACAAGTGAGCGAAGCTCACAATGACCTCAGTGCATCTTTCATAATCTCGATTATAGATCATTTCCCCTCAAGCTAACAAGCCAGTAATGGGTATTGTCCAGGACACGCTGTGTGGGATCCGAAAGTTCACGTTACGTGACACTTTCCTTGACTGGGCAGCTGTTCAAAACATTCTGATGTGGGTGCCCGACTGGGATGGCACTCTCCCTATACCCGCTATCCTTACCCCTAAGCCGCTGTGGACGGGCAAGCAAATCCTTAGCATGGCCATTCCCAACGGTATCAACATCATACGATTACCTGAAAATGGATCGTCCAATCCTGTTGACGACGATGGCATGTTGATCGAGAACGGCGAGATCATCTACGGTGTCATTGACAAAAAAACCGTTGGTGCCACACAGGGTGGCCTGGTTCACGTCGTTTTTCGAGAAAAAGGACCGGAAATCTGTCGTGGTCTATTTAGCGGCTTGCAGATGATTGTCAACTACTGGCTATTTCATAACGGTTTCTCGATCGGCATCGGTGACACTATTGCCGATGAGAAGACCATGGACCATATCACTCATCGAATTGCGACGGCCAAGGCGAAAGTGTATAAACTCATTGAGCAAGGCCAACGAGACCAGATCAAACCTAAACCGGGAATGACGATTCGGGAGTCCTTCGAAAGCGAAGTCAACCAGGAGCTGAATAAATGCCGTGACGACGCCGGTCGGCACGCCGAGAAGAGCTTGAAAAGCGATAATAATGTCAAGCAAATGGTGGTCGCGGGCTCGAAAGGCTCTTTCATCAATATTTCGCAAATGTCTGCTTGCGTTGGACAACAAAGTGTTGAAGGAAAGCGAATACCTTTTGGTTTCAGGCATCGAACACTCCCGCATTTTGCCAAGGATGACTATTCTCCCGAAGCACGCGGATTTGTTGAAAACTCCTACCTGCGAGGGTTGACGCCTCAGGAATTCTTCTTCCATGCCATGGCTGGGCGCGAGGGCCTTATCGATACAGCGGTTAAGACCGCTGAAACAGGATACATCCAGCGACGTCTTGTGAAAGCCCTCGAAGATGTGTCCGTCTGCTACGATGGTACCGTCCGTAATTCCCTAGGTGATATCATTCAGTTCACTTATGGTGAAGATGGTATGGATGGAGCTTTCATCGAGCGCCAGCGAGTAGAGACATATCACTTGTCACACTCTGCTTTCTTCCGCAAGTTCCGCGTAGATATTATTGGTGAGGACGAGAACGCGGCATTCAGGCAGGGGTTCTTCAAATTGGCCTGGACACAGGAAGTCCCGAGCTACAGCGGGAGTTGGACGCTGAGTGGGAGCAACTCCAAGCCGATCGCACACTCCTTCGTGATTTTATATTCCGGAACACAGATCCCACACGCCCACATTATCTTCCGGTCAACCTCCGTCGCATCATCCAGAATTCCCAGCAAATTTTCCACATCGACCGTCGAAAGGCCACCGATTTGGATCCCATCCATGTTATCCGCGAGGTTCGCGCACTTTCCGAAAGACTTATTGTTGTGCGTGGTGCCGGGGAAATTGTCGAGGACATGCAGAAGAACGCAACCCTGCTGTTCCTTATGCACTTCAGATCAAGTCTCGCATGTCGTCCAGTGATTGAAGAGTACCATCTAACTCGGGAAGCTTTCGATTGGGTTATTGGTGAAATCGAGACCAAGTTTAATCAAGCACTGGTCAATCCGGGAGAGATGTGCGGCACATTGGCGGCACAGTCTATTGGAGAGCCCGCCACCCAGATGACCCTAAACACATTCCATTACGCGGGTGTGTCTAGTAAGAATGTGACGCTTGGTGTTCCCCGGTTGAAGGAGATCATTAACGTGGCTACCAACATTAAAACACCTTCGCTCACCGTGTACCTTGAGCCCCAAATTGCTCGCGACACCCGACGCGCGAAAGATATCCAGACTGAACTCGCTCATACAACTCTCCGAACCGTAACGGCGTCGACTGAGATTATTTTCGATCCCGACCCGTCAACCACCGTCATCGAAGAGGACGCGGATTTCGTTGATGCGTTCTTCGCGATCCCTGACCAGGAAGTGGCAGACAATCTTCATCGCCAGTCTCCATGGTTGCTGCGTCTGGAGCTAGACCGCGCCAAGATGCTCGATAAAAAGCTTGAAATGGCATATGTGGCAAGTTGCATTGCGGATGCCTTTTCCACAGACCTCTTCGTCATCTGGAGCGAAGACAACGCGGAGAAACTTGTCATTCGTTGCCGGAGTCTCTCTTCCGCCACCGACAAAGACGAGGAAGGTGATATTCAGATCGAAGAGGATGTCTTCCTTCGCCAAATCGAGAATACTATGCTGAACAGCATCAGTCTTCGTGGTGTGGAAAACATTCGTCGAGTCTTCATGGTCGAACATGACAGGGTTACTGTTAAGTCCAGTGGAGAATTTGCAAGCAACAGAGATGCTGAGAAAGAGTGGGTGTTAGAGACGGATGGCGTCAACCTGACAAAGGTGATGTGCGTGGACGGTGTTGATTTCACTCGGACATACTCCAACAACTGTGTCGAAATCTTTGAAACCCTTGGAATCGAAGCTGCGCGTGCCGCACTCCTCCGCGAGCTCCGAGGTGTCATCGAATTCGATGGTTCCTATGTCAATTACCGTCACCTGTCATTACTCTGCGATCTCATGACAAACCGCGGACGACTTATGGCCATCACGCGGCATGGTATAAATCGAGCCGACACCGGCGCTCTCATGCGTTGTTCTTTCGAGGAAACTGTAGAAATCCTCGCAGAGGCAGCAATGATCGGGGAGAAGGATGATTGCCATGGAATAGCCGAGAATGTCTTATTTGGACAAATGGCGCCTATGGGCACTGGCTCATTTGACGTTGCCCTCGATATGGGCATGTTGAAAGATGTGATTGTGGACAGCCGTCTTCCGGTTCA
>NW_024067483.1:0-26238 GCF_015039405.1 Cantharellus anzutake
GGCAACAAAAAATGCCACATGCCCATATTCATGTAGCTCATCACTAAGCGTTCTTTGTCTTTAATATCTCAAAGGAAGGCGCACCAATAATATTTTCACACACAAGATTCTCGGATCTTCCCCCTCCCACATGCAATGCATGGGTACGGGCACATGCGTTCCAGATTGACGGCTTGCATCTCTTTCGATGACCTTCTCTGCGGGAATTCCCGTTCGAGTTGGATGTGAGAAGCCAATGTAGCCGCCCCTTGGCAGTGCATACGGGGGGGCCCCTTGCAAACGACAACGGCTAGAACCGAGACCGCTAGTTATCCGGATTTCCCCCTGGATGAAAAGCTGAGCACTGGAACAGAACCGTGGCGGCCCAAAAAACAGTCTTGGACTCTAGATCGATTTGGCTTCTGTGCTTCTGTAACGCGGGAAGGGAGGGAGGGAGATTGTGCAGCATTCAAGCTTGATCTTGTCCAGGAGGAATAGATCCTCCAATCGTTGAATCAGCACTATTCTCCGATCTACGAATATAGATCGTCTTATGCAACGCTCTCGTAGTAGTACATGACCCGTGCTTTCGTCTGCTAGTAGTACTACCAACCAGTGGAGCTTGTGTCTTCGGGACTTCCGAAGATATTTTGCTCATATGTTACCCCTCAAGCCCTGGGTTGTTGAGACGCGTGTGCGTGTGTGTGTGGAGCAGGTAAAGCCACTCGCCTTGCCCCCAAGCCCAGGGGCGTTTATCATGACGTCGGCTAGAACCGAGACCGCCACTTGCTTGCATGAGCAAAGGGAACAAACCATAGGCACAGAGGTGGAGAGGGATACAGATACGAAAGAAAAAAAAGATCGTCAAGTGTAGGCGGCCGCAAGCAAGCAAGCCAGTCAGTGCAGATGACCCTATGATGAGGGCGGCTGCCAACTCGATCATATCGATGACCCTGGCCTGGGGGGGCATCGCTTCTCATGTGGAATTGGCGGTACGACCCAGTCTAGGTCGTGGAATGAAACTTCCTGAGTGTTGACTCAGGGACGCGCGCGGCAAGTTCCCCTCCAGGATCGCAATCATGCGGGGGCGCTGGGGAGCGGCGGCGGCGGTATCAAGTACACTCGCACGCCACCTAGGAGGTAGCGATAAACCCTTTCCATAGATCGACAATCGGCTTCTCCAAATAGTACCCTGGCGGTACTTGTTGTGATTAATATCGTGGGGTAAGATGTATTCTCCCCTCACACCGAGAAGAATTTCAGTATGAATGGTTAGAGAGGGGGGGGGAGAACTAACCGAAATTCTTCCAGTATTGATCGCACTATTGATAGTGCTTATAACTGGGGGTCATACCGCCCCGCCGCTCAACACCGGCCGCCCACACTGTTTACGCCGAAGAAGCAAATGAGAGGAAGCTGGTTACCAATCAGTGCTGACGTTGACAGAATACCAGAACTGTTTACATGCCTGTAACATTTGAGTATCAAAAGTTACGTTATCGTCATAACCGCGACCGATCGACCGATCGCGACTCCGCGAGCGAATCTTGATGAGAATGATATCGAAGTCTAGATCCTAAAGGATGCATAGCAGTTCTTCTACATCCGATATATTATCGCACCGAATATCGAAGATGGATATCATGCGGGCACGCATGAGTGCATTCGAGAAGACGATCATGAGGGAAAATGTAGTATGAGAATTGTCGATATGAAAAAAAAAAAAAGCAACCCCTACCCTTAGTGAGCTGTGTGACGAGATCGATGAGAAACGTCTGGGAATCGAAGCCACTTTTTCCATGCCAAAAAATGAGATGTTCTAGAATCCAATATATCATCATCATCATCACACACACACACACACACATGAACATGCATGCATAGCATACTCTCCGATGAAAGATCCTAGACATGTACATATGCTCCGAGAGCTGTAATGCTGTGGGCACATTGCCACGTAGGTTAGAACGCCATGGAATTAAATTTCTAAAGCCACATTGATCCTGCGTGTTGCAATAGCACCAGTTTAGGGAGAAAAAGCTGGGGCGAGAGACACCCACCACTATTTGGAAAGGGGTGTGCGTCCAACCGTCTGACGTGGATCCTGCCATGACATAACCAGTTGCGACATGACCACGATAATGATAATAATATATTATATATTGGCGCCAATCATCACAGGACACAACCACCGTGTTGCGGGGCTGCGGCGCGCAACCCGCTGGGTGGTCGAAAATATTGATCATGGTCTGAAGTATGTAGGTACTGCGGAACCGTGTGCTGTGCGAATGATGTGCTCGCAGCAAGTCATGTACTAGGCGCGTTTTGCATCAACATCACGGAGCTAGGACGCCGTTGTTGACGCATTAACACGGGTTACGCACGTTAGGTTGCCCTACGTACGAATTATTCCCTATTATTCCCTATAGCTTTTAACTCTATGTAAGAGCTAGTTACCGTGTAAAGGATAAGGTGGCAGCATTGCATGTAGTACCGCCATTTACACTGGTATGATTCACGTTATTCGTATGCGCGCAGGATACCCGTAGTAGCATTATTCCCGCTAGCTCTACCAGTCCCTGGTTACTATGTTTGTAAGGATAGTAGCACAGTGCGATACGGCGGCCACTGCACTTGTACTGGCACACCACTCCCGGAACGTCTGCTGACGTGCGTCCGCGCGTGTTGATCACAATCTACGTTCACGAATCATGCAATTAGAAGACTACTCCTTTATAGCGAAGGGTATAGTAAAGAGATTAGTGCCGCTTAGCAGTTGACGAGCGTTTTCGGATGAAACCGCGGGAGTTCATATCATGCCCTTGGCCCTTGCTTGGACCATGGACACTCACGTACCCGGGCTCGGCAAGGGATGTATAATGCGTTTGTCAGAGAGGAATGTGATCCGATGGTATATGTAAGACAAGGTTTGCTGCGGCCGAAACGCTGACCACTGATTGTTGGCCGAAGCTGACGTTGGACAATGCCCGAACGTTTTCGTTGTTGTTGTTGTTTGAAATTTTTTTTTTGGCGAGGCGAGTCATCCGGAGATTGAATGAAATGTATCATCATTGTTTGATTGAATTGAGTGATTATATGACCCCGTAGGGTGTGTCATGGGTTCTACAATCTACATACATACATACATACGACTAGTTGTGCACAAGCTGGGAGAATGGGCTGGAAGGGGAGTTGAGCGAGTGAGCTGGTTTGAACGGTTTGAACGAGTATCGATATATCGCGCAGTTATCTTCTCCCCCAAGCTGAGTTCATACAATGGTGATGATCATGTACATGCGTCCACTTCAAAGTTCAACCCACCCCAGAAATAGGTCGGCAAGGATTGCCGTATTCTGCATGTAAGCGTAATTGTAGTTGGACCGAAGGCCCGGGAATATTGTTGGCCGTGAGGAAACCCACACACACACACACGGCACACTCGGCACTATATCCTGATCAGGATATGTAGGGGGAGGCGGATGGATCCGGCCGATAACTTGGGCCCCTGAATTTATTTACTGTACTGTACTGTATGACTTGCGCGCAAGCCCAAGTTGCAAATTCCAAGTATGGATTGTCAAATATGTAAGTATACCAAAAAAAGGGCCGCCGCCGCCATCCGAACGTCGGACGTGCAATTCATGTATGGGCAATTCGTAGGCGTACGCGCGCCTGTATGTAACGCAAAGGAGGATTTGGGTTGGGTTTGAGCATTAATCATTTACTTAGTGTGGAAAATCTTGTACCCAAAGGGGGTAATAACCAGCTTTCGACCCCCCGTACAGCATCGAATTGAGTAATTTGCCGCAGCAATGATGATGCAACCACACCCACATCATCGCGTTACACGGCCGCAGAGGGATGAATCCATACATAGCCCCATAGCCCAAAGGGGTTTTTTTTTTGGTTGTTGGTGCCGATATATGTTCGGTGATCAAAAAAAGTGTTTTTTTTTTTTTTTGGTTGATGTGGTTGACCGGAGCGGATCCGGATTTTGAGGGATCGGTACCGTATGGGCGCCCCCCTCCCCTCCCCGACCCGCCGGCCGCCTTTGTGCGTTTAGTGTTTACTTGGCTTATCTTGTCAAAGAGTACTAGTGTAAGCGCTTACAGTAAAAAGATTCGATTTCTATTCAAAACCCGCGGGGGGGGGGGGGGGGGGCCGCAGAATCATGGACCCGGACTTTTAATGGGGAAGACGTTATGTAGACGTGGCCGGAAACGCGTTACTTATATATATATACATTACACGCGTACGGTCGGCATGATTGAGATTGGGATTGTTTTTTTTTTTATTTTGACACGTAACAAAGCTGAGAAAGAAGAAAGAAGACACTGACATTGCAACCATCAAAGAAAAATGCTGGTATGCGCGGCAAGTACGAGTCATACAATCAGAGTTGTACACGCGGGCGTTTACATGCAAACGTGTGTGTGTGATTCCTCTGGGTAATTACCCCTCCTAGCTATTAATAGGCGGCCGCAGCCGGCCATAGTACACCGAAGGTCCGGGTCCGGAAGGGAGCCCACTGTCTGTCTGCGTGATCACGACGCAAAGGTTTTGTGCTGGCAAGTTGCTTGCCATCAAGAAGAAGAAGGAAAGAACCGGGAAGACCAATTGATGACGAAACTAGCGCTCAAATGTTCATATTGTTATGTATGCATGCAATGAACACCTAGGCAAGAATGATCGAACGATCGAGCTGTGCATGTGTGTGGGTCTATAACTATACGTTACTGGTGAGATCTCCCGCGTTTATTGGGTTTGCATGAGTTGAATATGCGCCGGTCCATCAGCCGTAACAAGTTGTACCCGCAATAGCTATATGAGGGTACTTAGTACAACGAACAACTTCAAAGCTACTAACTGCAATAGGAATCGTTCGTCGGTCAACGGACTGCGGGAACTGCATGATCATCTCATGCAAGCTAGGGGCATAATGTGATGAGTGAAGTTCCCGGTGACTCAGCGAGGCCGTGGCCGGACCAAAGAAGTGATCGTGATGATGGGGGTCGGTTCGGTCATGTCCAATTCGGAAGTTGCTTTATTCATTTTCACGGAAGTGAAAAGGCGACGTGTACATGTGTGCGGTGACATCTCTCTCTCGGCATGTACTTACATATAGACATGTCTATGGTCACGATTGGAGGCGTGCAGATCCCATGAATGAGTAAGACCGGTACCACGTAACATATATATATGTGGCTACTCTCTACTACTTTTTCAGTCAGCAGGGGAGCTCCGGAGGATTTATTATTATTAATTTTTGCATTGGGGTGTGAGTAATTACTTGCACTTCTGCTTGGTGGCAATGCGATACGTCGACAAAGGGCAGCCGCGGAGATGATGAGAGAGAGTCTAGCCCACGTAAGCTGGTTCGCGTGCGTTGAATTCAGTGATTTAAGGCTAAATTGATGATCAAATCAATGTTACGCTGATAGGCAAAAAATACTGCGGGCGCTTTCGTTCGTGTAAGGGCCGCCTCCCACATAATTGGCTATGCTACATCAAGTAACAGTAATTGCAAGGAGGCGCGCGCATAATAGATCCTGTTGTTTACGCGTGTGTACATCACATGGTAGTAACGCGTTCCTGGCCTTGCAGTTTACTCATATATCACTGCGTTGCTGTTGGTGTGGATCTTTGTCGTCAGGTCCGGGTGTGAGGGTGAGTGAGTGAGGAACCGCGTGCAACGTGTGTGTCCAAGGCACAACGGACATGTGTATAGGGCCGTCGATATGACATTGAAACCTATTTGATATTTATAATTCAATGATGCAAAGACGTTGGAAACCAATGGATGGTCGTCACTGTTCGCTCTTGGTCAAGGGAAGGGGGAGGTGGGATTTATCTACAGGTATGTAAATTGGAAATATTTTGCAAAAAAGTACATGGTAAAAAGTACTACCATGTACTATGTACAAGTTTGGAATCGAAGGCCCCCCCCGCGCGCGCGCCGCCGCCGCCGATAATTTGTCTTATTGTACCTGCAAACATAATCCGAGTACTTATCTGATTCCTCCGCCGACGCCGCTGACATACCATGTAAGAAATCATGATTTACCAAACACCCCTCTCCGATTACATACCCACTACACCTTCTTTGAACAACATCATCATCATCATCCGCACCCCATTCCTGGGAGGGAAGCCAAAAAAAGAAAGAAAACCAAAACAAAGAAAAAGAAACTTCTCCTCCGAATTCCCTCTATGTACTTGATAGCTTGGTGCTTCCACTTCTTCTTTCGCGGCGTGTTCGTGTTCTTCCCCTGGTCTTGGGGTCTTGGCGGTCCCTTGTTTCAACCTGACAGATGAAATAAAAAGAAATACAAAAATTTTATAACCTATATGTGACATACCAAAAAATCTTTTTTGAGTTGGCGAGGCTGTTCTTAATTTCCTTATTCATTTCTTGTTTTCCATATATGTACTGTATACATAATTTAAATATATTATTTATTTATTTAAAAAAAAGGAAAAGAAAGAAAAAAAGAAAAAAGTTTATCGATATATATATATGTTAGAGTGACTTCTTCGAGTTACTTTACTGAACGGAGTAATTTGAACGCCTTGATTTGTCTATATAAGGGTCCCGTATCTCCCCCAACCACGATTTGCAACGGACCCACTTCCCTCCTATTCACCCATCGTCCTTTTCCTCCCTCGAAAGCCCCCCCACTCACTCAAACACCCCTCTCTCCTCAACGCCGCTTCAACCACACTCCACACATCGTCGTCGTCACCCTATTATTATTATTCATTAGCAATAATAATATTTTACAAAAACGATGCCAGCGTTAACACATCCATCCATCATCCCACAAGCAAGGGCGCCCACCTTCAGACGAACGAATTCGTTCCAGAAACAGCTCGTAACATCTGGTCCAACGCCTCCTTCCCTCATCCACTCCCCGTACTTGGAGAACCCTCATTCGATCTTTCACAATGCTTCGTCTATTCCTGAAGGTGGTACGATGAGAGCAGCAGCAGGAGCGGGGAGTACTGGAATGGGTTGGAGATCTGAACGGTCCTATTCGTCTAAACTTACGCCTCCGAATGAACATGACAAGTTGAGATTGCTCGATACCGTTCCTGTACGATCGACGACGACTTCCAGTACCGGTTCGTCGAGTTTAAATCCCTCGTACTACTGACTGTTCGAGGTGTGTGCTCTTCTCTTTTTCTTTGGGAGTTGCAATGTATTCATTTATATCTCTTCTTCACTGCCCATGGTAGCAGAACCCTCCCCACCCCTTACACTCGTAATCCCGTCCTAATTTCGTATAATTTCGTTTCTCGTAAAGGTATTTGCGCAAATGCATGGGTGAGTCCTCTTCCATCCCACCTGCCCCTATGCCTAGTCACCCTTGCCGACGGCAATCCACTCCACTCCTCGTTCCTGGTTGGTTTATATTTGGAGCACTGACTCTCTCTCTATATATATATCTTCATGAAATATAGGCGCGTAATCGCTCCACACACAGAGCTAAACCACCCACGGTCCCCAAATTTTACCGACTCCTCTCCCTCGATGCATAATGTTTCGTTCAGCCATTTTGACCATATCCCAAATACCTTCTCAACTCCACTCTACTCTACGAGCTCCAATACTCTTTACTATATGACTCCACGTTGGTTTTATTTGCGTGTGTGCGCGCACTGTACACGCCCGCACGCACATACTCATAGCTTACAACATCCTATCGTTTGTTTGTGGCTGTATTCGCTGGCTTTGCGCATACAAACACTTTGGTATTCTCGCCACGTTCCATCCGATTAACACAGCATCACACCAACTCGCTCGCGTTGATTTCGCTTCCACCGTATCCGTAACCGTCTCGCACCTACACACGCTACTTTGCCGCTGATCGGCTCGGGTCCATTGCGTGGGTGAGCGATTTCGTTCTTGTCTCCTGTCATCAAGGTATTAACGTGCATGTGTCGATAGGGGTATCATCGAGGTTCAAGTGGCGCAGCAACGACAAACCACAATTTGTTTGTCAGCTTACTTGTAATCCAAGCAAACTATAGCAACCGATCTGCTGGGAACTCGGAAGGATCATCAACGCAAAGCATGCCTGCATACCCACACACAACCACCCACGAACAACCCTACGACGCGCTTCTTTATCTCGCTGGAGCCGTGCATAACTCGATCACGACTTGGGATCTAAACCATTCGCTCCTTCCTACTTCTAGTTCCAAATCTCTTTTCTCTCTCAGCTTGAAACTCGCAATCGTCCGAACGGAAAAGAGAGAGAGAGAGAGAGAGAAAAAGAACTGTATCCTTATCATCTTCATCCGGATCATGTTTCACACACGCATTTTGACGATTCATCTTCATATCACTTTTACAACCTCCACAACCTCCACCACACACCCCCCCTGCCACCCCCTCTTTGTCATCGCCGCCATCATCAAAGTCAATCGAAGTCCGATCACCGAATTCCAAAGCCGAGGGCGGAGCCTTAAGCCCGAGGAAGATTGACACGTCACGAGCGCGCGAAGTTTTCTTGGTTTTTTCTTTTTCTTTTTCTTTTGTTCCATATAGCCCAGGTCAACCGCCATGGCGAACGGCTAACTCCCTGATTGCTTGGTTTCTCCTCTCCCCTCCCCGGCCGACCGTCCAACAAGAAAACAATTTTCAAAAAAAATAATAGCATTGGTTTCTTTCTTTTTCTCTTTCTTTCTTGGGTTTCCCTTGCGACGAAGGCATCATATAGCATCATCCGGGTTATCTTGTCAAATTTCTCCGTTCCACTGTCACACGTTTCTCTCTCTCTCTACTCACTCAAACTTACGTCGTCCAACCCCAATATTCTTTTTCGGCTACTTTTCAAACACTCAGTACTCAGTCATACTTTGTACAAATATTCATCAATCAACTTTTCTTGCATGTGACTGCCAGTGTTTTGCAGTACTACTACTTTTCTTGTCCCTCAGGCTCCTTTCCCCCCCCCCTTTGTATCTTACCTTTACCGCTTTTGTTCATCTCATTCATTGTCTACTTTACTACTCCTGTTTCTTTCCTCCCTCCCCTCTCCCCGTCTTCGCCCCCCGCCCGCCGCTCCTGCCCCAGCCACCCATACATGTACTCGCTTCGTGGTTTCATCTGTGTGATATCGGAAACCCAAATTGTAGTATATTGATGGAATTTGATTGGCAAGTTGCATGCAGTTGCAGGTTGTCCGTTTGATACATAATTGCATATGATGTGGCCATAGTACTGTGTGTGTGATTGCGCACATGTGGATATGATTGGATTGGATTGGATGATGAGGATGAGGATGGTGGCGTGTGTATGTATGTATGTAAATGACATGTAATGACAGGACGATTAATTCAGTTTCGGAACAAGGATCGCGATCATCACCCCGAGTAACTCCTCTAATTTCACGCGATTGCAATGGTTATAACCTATACTATACGCACTTCAGGCAGGCCCCCCCCTTCTTTCTACTTAATTCCTTGTCTTTAGAATAGCCCGCAGCAGAACGTGGCACTGCCGTTACTAGCAATACACATTTATACATGTGGGCTTCCCCCGCGCGGTGGATGATCTGTAGTGCAATATGCGTTACGTTAAGTAACGTTATATACATATATACTGGTTTGACGTTTACGCCGTGCAATGCATTGCATTGCATATGGCAATATTGATGATTTCGACGTTGTATCATTGTTAATTGCGTGATGTCTGTGTGTGTGTGTGTGTGTGGGAGGGGGGAAAGGGGGGAAGGGGGGGTGGTTGCACGGGCGGATCAAACACATGTCGTTATATGTAAACAGTACTTGCGAAATTATGTATATATGTTGAAGTTGGAAAGATGCATGGGGCGCCGTCCATCTAAGCTATGCATGCATGTATGTAGTAGGTCCGTCAAGTCGACCTGTGTTGTCTAGATATTTGCTCCCAAAAAGAAGCCAAGTATACAGAGTTATAGCATTCCGAACCAAGAAAAGAAAAAAAAAAAAAAAAAAAAAACATCGTGCTGTCGACATACGATTGCGTGTTATTGCATGATCATCATCCGATAATACATTGTATGGCAGGACGTTTAGCTAAACGGTAAAAAGAATAAGTAATTACCCTCATTTTGACGTCTGCTTACGCATGCAACGTGCGCGTAAGATTGACGATGGTAGGTCGTGTCGGGTACGCTGACACTCGATCGTTTGTACGATATAGATATAGTAGTACTAGTACTTATATATACGACCAGGTGGAGAAATTCTAAAGCAAGCTTATATCAGATAAATAGACGGTGTGTATGTTACTTGAAAAAGCGGCGACAGGTGAATATATAAGTTCAAGTCAACCCCTCATGATGTGATCGATACGCAACGCTATCACTGCTGTTATGATTGAGTAGTATATAGCGGCAGGCATCGTTGGTATGACTTGTTGTCAGTACGTTTACTTACTTAACATATGCTATATATACTGAGTGGAGAACTGAGTGCGTGCCTGCCATGCGCCAAGAATCACAATACTACTATGGAGTCTAATAGAGGTCGCGCGTGTACATCATGCACGGCCCGAAACTAATCATTCCCTCACCATATATAAACGTACACGGCTTGTAGTTGGCTGTTTTATTCACGGTGACGTTTTTTCTGTCATCTCTAGTTATATGTTACTTAAATAGCATCATAAGTATATAATGTAATATGCGCATTCTTGAAGCTTGCATTTTACATATTAGAGCGCACAATTAATCCCGTTGCGGAGTGATTGATGGATCATGCAGAAACAAATTCAAAAACAAGAGCAAAAGAACAAAAAAATTATGCGAATTGAGCGTTGTGGGTGCATGATTGTACATTTAATTTGTAGCACGGTCGTCTCAATCAGGATACTATAGTATGATAGCGTAATTGCGTGAGCGCCCGGCTCCCCCCCTCCAACCCTGCCGCGCGCGTTGCGGATCCGGATCTGCGACTTGCCAGCCTTGGTTGCTGAGTGATAGACTGATTGCATATAATGTGGCGGCGTGAGGAATCTGGGCCAAAAAGTCGTCAATTATTGCATGGAGGATCCGGATCTGCACTACCGGGCTGCGGCCCTGGCCATTGTGATATAGGATTATTAGTACTGCCAGAGAGTGTTTCACGTACGCCGAAAGTGGTGTTCATTTTATAGATCGATGTTTGCCTGTCACCCTTGAAATAATCCTCGCTCGAATCCCGCCAGAGGCACGAAAATAGCTATATATGTAGGTCCGTAGTGGATCTTTGTATTTGACTTAATATACGACGGCAGGCAAATCGTTACATATACATATATTTGACGCGCGGATCGAAGATATCATTAACGCGCGCATGGAGTGTGAATTCGTAACGAGTTGGGGCCTAGGCTAACAACCGCTAAGGCTACGCTAGGCTAGGCCCTGCATGTTCCCTGTGCTTGTTCCCATTTGTTAGCAATGCTGCGAATCAGTGGGATTCGAACGGCTTCCTCCCTTCCCTGAGCGCGAGTGTGCGCGCGCTAGCTTCTTGAACAAGTACTGATAGTTAATTAATTGTGGGATTTCCACAATATGCGCGCGCGCTAGCGCGTACGTTAACCTATCACCCCAGCAGAAGCACTATGTAATTCGTTGGGTTCTGGATACATATAAGCAACTTGATGCGCTATACGTCGACGATACAAATCATACTTCGCGCCGTCCCATATCTATACATGTACCACGCGACATAACTTGGTTGTTGAGAGGGTTTTTAGTCATCCATTCATTCGTTCAGGTGCCGCCGACTCGCCGGCCGGCCGGTGGCCGTTCGGATCTACCTATGCGCCGACTGAAAATGTATATATATATATATTAACACCCGCCCTTGCCTTGCCAAGCCGGTTGACAAAGTCCTAGCTTGCAACTTTTTGAGGTAAAAGCAACAAAACTTTAAACCCAGAATGAGTATAAGGAACAGCCCAGGGGGGGCAAAATTTAGGGGTTGAGTTTGTTGCTTAAGCCTAATAAAAGCCAAGCAAAAGCCGGCCCAAAAGTTGAATTGAGTGGCCGCGCAAACGTTTCCCCGATATTTAAAAGTCTTGCTTGGCATGTAATTTGTACAAGGCTAAAACCCCCCTTGTCCCTTCCCCCCCCAACCTCCCTAACCGCGTTGCTGGGCAGGGACCCGAGGAGGAAAGCTGGGGAAGATTGGATTATAGCTTGGCAACGTTGCACACCATGTCTTCAATCAATTGCATTGTACTTGTAGTTGGAAATGTTCTCATTTATGCACATGTTAATTAGGTTTCCGAGGTGACGCACTTCTTGATGAATTGAAGGGCGAGTGAATCCGAGCACGAGGGGCCAAAGGGGGGGGGGGAGGGATCGAATCATGTGTTATTTGTTTACTGTTTTTCGGTGTGGCAAGTGCGCGGGTTGGCCGGCGCTTTCAGTTTGTTGCGCTAACGTACGATGCTTACACTAAGCTGTATTAATTACTTATGCGTCTGCGATGATTCAGTCCAAGTTGCGTAAATTAAACTTGGCAACCCCGCGTGCCAGCGGTCATGCACGACGTAACGTTTCGGTACCGATATATAACTCGCGGCTAAAGTATCCTATACACTGGCAAAACGTTTTGGCTCGACAAGCATTTATACACATCGTTAACATAAGTTGTTCGGATAAACTGATATCGGGCCCCGAGAGCCTTGGACAGAGTGTAACTAGTACATACTAGTATGACTGAAGTACGAGTAACTTTTGCACATGAACTTCTTCAAACCGTTGCCTCCTCCATCACGAATTCATTCTGATACTTTTATGTACAATATACTAAAGAGGTCAGTCATGACCTGCCAGGCCATCGTTGTTGTTGTTGCACTTGAGTTGCAGGGGCGACTAAGCCAAGAAGCCAAGAAGTCAAGCCAAGCCGCGGATGGGGTGCGGATGTCTAATTAATAATTAGGCTGGTTTTTGTAACAAACCTAAAAGGGGGACAACACCAAGTCAAAAAAGGAAATTCATGTTAATCCTGTTTTGAATTCTCGACAAAGTGCTTTGGTTTGTAAAGCCGCCGCCGCCGCCAAGGGGGTTACGAAGAAAACTGGGGGGGATAACTTATATGGGCTGATCAGTTTGCGAACAAAGTTCGAAGCGGGGAACACGGTCTGACTTGTACCTTTTGTTCGTGCCTAGTATCGAGTATAGTAACTATGGTTCATGGCCTACCATTTGTGTGCTTCCCCCCTGATTGATGTATCGACGTTGCACGTCACCTCTTTCGTCCTTTTGCCCTTGCCCCTCATTGTATCTGTTGTATGGTGCCTTTCACGCCACAATCAATGACAGGGTTGGCAAGTATAAGTTTATGCTGAGGCAAGGCTGGGTGATAAGGAGATAGGATACATCCGAATTGCTTAGCCCGTGAGACATGGGTACATGATTGCGTTCCTGGCATGCCACTAAACGTGTACATACAAATAGTAAATTAATGGGCGGTTGAATCGTCTCAAGGTTCTTACACACACCTCTCTCGGTTATCATGAATATATACTCGTGCATGAGAAACGTAATGATCATGTCATGAGAGAGTGAGAAGAGTTAGGAGTAGGAGAGGGTCCCCCTCGGGCTGGAGTCCCGTCCCGGGGTTATGTGCTATAAGTTGACGTGGTTACTGTGATTATGTTAATTTTAGCTGCGACCGGTCCGACGTATCAGGAGAGTCCGGGACACTGTTGCATGATGGAAGCTGCCATGCAAAAAATTAGTAATTCACCGTCCCCAAAGGACGTAGGATATTATTGTAAACCGGCCTCACAACATCCACCCGGAAGACTTTCACACCGGGGAATTTGATAAAAGAAAAGAGGGGGAGGTATTGTTGTGTGTAACCCCCAGAAATGATTGTCTTAATTTGCATTTAATTCATATCATGTCAACCCGCCGTCAACCCATTCCAAGTAACTAGCGTCCAACAAACAAACAAACAAAAAAGGGCCATGTCATAGGTGTGTGTGTGCATATGATATGTAGGCCAGACATCGGGCATCGGGGACCTTCCCCTCCCCTCCCCCCCTGAGCCCACGTTGTCTTAGCTAAAGCCCCAAATTTATGAATGGCGCTTGTTGAGATAGGTACCGTGCCCTCAGTTCGTTTGTGAGAGATTGAACGTCCTCTTGAGATAGCTAGTTAGAGAGAGAGTACCTAGAGGGTAGCACTTGTTAAATATATATATTACTTGACAGCCCCGCACGGATTGGGAGTGGGGAATTTAAAAAAAAAAATTATGCAAGATCGTAAGTACGTTCCCCCACCATGCTCAACACACGAGGGAGAACTAACGGTTCGGCACCGCCCCCCCCCGGTTGGCTTCTGCGAGGACCAGAATCATCAATAATGTTGTCGAGGATCGACAGCAAGATTGAGTCAGTACTAGCAGTACAGATGTTGCGCCGCTCACACCGACTTGGTTTTTTTTTCTTTTCAAGTGATCCATCCAGCCAGCGAGTTCTGCACTTGGATGGTTAGGCGATCCCTGGTGGTGATGTGATACACGATTGATTCTCCAAGGAGAGCGACGGAAAAAACCATCCCTCAGCTCAATGCTGCAAGATCCGAGTAAGCAAGTTGATATGTTTCATGGTCGTCCACCTGGACCCATGCCAGCGAAAGCTCAGCCGTTACCACAATGAAAAAATATTTGTTGAGAATCGAATGTTGACTATACAACTTCAAACACAGCCAGGAGGAACCGTGAATGAAAGGGCGGGAAAAAAAAATTACTGCAAGGGGGGACACGGCAGCAGTTCTGAGTCGAGTTGCCAAAAGCATCTGCAGAAATGCAAGGACGTCGGTGCTGGACAGCTTCACATCCCTGTAAGAGCAAGGAGATCGGACATATTGTCACGACGTCTGCGAAGAAGAGGGAGCCCTCCTCTTGGGTTCTATTTATGTACCTAGATCTCCTCTCTTGGAAACCTTTTTCTGCTTCGAGGCAGAGCTTGGCATCGGATAGAGAATAGACTATGCTCTAAAAACCCCCCCACTCATGAAGCTGCCAGTCCATAGCAGCTGCTCCGCAAACCTGAGAATGCGCACCCTAGGCAGTACGCGACAGATGCACAGGATACGACACCTTGGAGTGAGTCACATGGGAGGGGGACTTGAAAATAAACGCTGGAAATGTGGGTCCAGGACAATACATACAGCGACTCAAAGTAAGCAACGACGCCGTGATCGCATAACACAAAGATGTACTCAGTCACTGGACACATCGAATCCAGCTAATACCGGTATTCTCTCTCGGTACTTTCCTCACTACGGCGTCTGGCCACGCGCGCGCGACGGATTGCACAGGCCTGCCGGGGGCCCTCAAAAGTAAAACCCTGGGCAGCACGCAACAAGACGCGCGTGATAGAGCAACTCGAGAGTCGCAGGGCCTTACCTGTTTGCGGCGGCAAGAATAATGCAGTAATTGCACGACACAACATGCATCACTGGATATCGCATCAATCCAGCGTATTGGATACATCGAATCCGAATAGATCAAGCTGTGTAATACCAATACTGTCTCAGCAATTCTTCTCAACAGGGGACGTATGATGTGATAGAAACGGCTTCAGTTCAGTGGCGGAAAAACGTTCCGACCACCACCGCAGCTCGGCACAGCTGCGAGCGCTCACGCATTTCTACCGTGCATTGTTGTGACGGAGCTGCAAGGGCAAGGGCTGCTTACCACTCGGCGTCGTCAGGACCGAAGGCTACATACCGTGCTGCTTTCACCTTAGCAGGGCACAGCCAACGAGAACCAGACGTACCCTTTGCACGATGTCGTCCCGACAGCACACGTCGTGTACGGCGTCCCACAAATACCGCGCTTTCCCTATAAACAAAAACTCGGTAGTTAGCTATAATAAAATGAGTGACTTGGATCTCACCTGGTGTAAGACACAATAAATTCGGCCAGCGTAGCCTCTGAACGCTACCTAGTCCCGTGGTTCTCAGAGCACCGGTTCTGAATCGAGAACCGAACCCTTGTTTGCGTCGCCTGTGTTGGGAATGTGAGTCACCGGAGATATCCGGGGAGTATGCGGACTATGTAAGCGCGCAGCCCGCACAGGTTGTAGTTTGTCCTCTCATGTAATTCATTCTTTGGGCATATACGCACGGACGTTAACCCCAAATCACCAGTTATATTTCTTGCACCTGTGCTACGAGTGAGCTAGGAGGCGGGGTTGCCATATCCGGAACGCCGTTTACCACAGCCCGTAAACCGTATAGCCACAGATCCCATTAGTTTACCCTAGCTGACAGGATCCATGGGATCTGCTGTGGCTTCATACCAGGGTCGATCTTCCATTGATGCATCTCAGTTGACGCCAAACTGCGGGTTTTTTGCTGGAGTATTACTGCGCCCACCCATCAACGTCTCCTCCATTATCAGCCATGTCACTCGAGCAAAAGGTTGATGGTCTCGACGCAGCCATCCGAATTCTCTCAGCTATCGGTCCTGCGTCCTGCGTGTTCCCTCCTCTGCAGTCTGCAACTGGTATCGCACTCTTTATCCTGTATCTTGAATGGAAGCTGACAGTTATTGCTCTATAGACGTTCAAGGAGAATAAGGAAAAATGGGAAGATTTCGGTAGATACATCGTCAACACCATGGCTGATGTGGTTGAAGCCATCAATTCATATGATACATCAAGCGAGGAATCAAAGTCATGGATGGAAAGTGTTACAAGATTGAGCGAGTAAGCAGTATTTGTTCTACACAGCCTGGCTGTCTGTAACGTGGATGTCCTATAGGGCATTGCAGCGCATCCAAACCGGGGTCGGGCGGCTGCGTCAGAAGAGAGAGAGACGCTCCGCTGTCGTCAATCTCTTCTCTCATATGAAGAATCCAGACAGGATTGATAGCCTAAGGAAGGATTTCAATGAGGCTTTGACATCGTTCCAGGTCAGTAATGGCGCTTTGATCATTTGTACAGTGTTAGAGTTGTGATCATGTAGGTGAGGACGAACCTGACAGTTGGCGTCATAGCAAATATCACTCGTGAGGCGGAGAGCGCTTCAATTCTCAGTCAACTCCGGTACCCTGCCGTCGCCCATCACGATTCAACTGAGGCGTGCCTTCCCGGCACTAGAATAGACCTCCTAAACCGTATCATGGCATGGTGTCGCAACACGGAGAATAGCGAGAAACGTGTAATGCTTCTGACCGCTGTGGCTGGCGCGGGAAAGACATCCATCGCTCACTCCGTCGCAGAGGAGTGTACAAGAGAGGGTATATTATTATCGACCTTTTTCTTCAGGGCATGCGAACAATCCCAGCCAGACCACTTATTTAGTGGCATGGCTAGGTCTTTAGCAGCTCGTGACCACGCGTACGGCACGTTCATCACATCCATTCTTCGGGAAGACCCAACTCTCACGACCGCCCCGTTCACAATGCAATTTAAGAAATTGGTTGCTGAACTCCTCCTCATGAGACCCCCATCTTCCGATCGCCCAATGGTAGTTGTCATTGATGCGCTGGACGAATGCGACAAGGGTACATTCCCGCGTCTCGCCGATATACTCCGAAAAGAAGTGCCTAGGTTACCGTCCAACATCAAATTCTTTCTCACCTCGAGGCAATTTGATCTTGTTGATCGTTTTCTTTCACCCGAATCCCCTATCGATCGCCTTGGGATCAATCTCTCGGACGATGCTAACGTGCAGGACTGTGCAATGTATGTCCGTACCCAGTTACGCGAACTGATGGATGTACATCCCAGTTTGAGAACCGAAGTTAAGCAAGAGGATGAATTGGTTCAAGCCATACTAGAACGGGCGGGTGGCTTGTTTATCTGGGCCAGTACCGTCTTCCGTTACATGAAGGTGGCCAGTGGTGCTCCTTTGAGGATGCTGGGGAAACTGCTCGATACTGGTGCGAACCAATTGAAGGCTTCCGCTGAAGAAATGGTGGACACATTGTATGCGAGCATTCTAGAGAAGTGCAATTGGAAAGACGAAGATTTTGCTCACGACTACCCTATTGTGATGGGAGCGATCCTAATCGCACAACAACCACTATCTATTACGGCTTGGGGCGCCATTTTGTCACCACACCTGGAGTCTTCTGTCGAACATACATTAGTCGGGCTTGCTCCCCTGCTCTTGGGGCTTGGGGATCCTCACACGCCATTTCATATCTTGCATCTCTCCTTGCGCGACTTCCTCCTGGACCGAATCGATTCACAATCACCCACGCTTGCTCGTTTTGCAGTGGATGCGAGGAAGGAGAATGTCAGGGTAGCCGTGCGCTGTGTCGAAATCTTGAATGAAGATCTTCCTTCTATGGCAGGCTTGGGGCTGGTTGAAGATTTGTCGGAGAGGGTTGAGCTGCCACCCATTCCTCAGGCAACGTTGTCCGAACAGTTCCGTTACGGATGTCGGCACATCGTGTATCACCTAAATCAGATCCCTAAGCCGGTAGATGTGCTCAATGTGGCGGTTCGCAGATTTCTCAATGAGCAGATAACTCGCTGGGTGGAAGTCTGTGCGAGAACGGAAGGGTACATTAGCATATCATCGTACCCTGAGTGGGCCAAGGTATGGATCGTCAATAAGATTTCTGAACCATTCTGATCGGTCATATGCTCCCTCAGCTGGGTATGGGCGTGAGTTCAAAGGAAGACATTCACAAGTTGGTCAAAGTGTTCCACAATAAGAAATCTGGTGTTCTTCTCAAGATTTCAGGAAGCATGTGACTTAGCAAGTGATTCTGTTGCACTTTGCCGTTGTCTTGTAATGGTTGCTGCAGAGACCTATTGCCCTGATCTAGCTGAATCACTTGGGAATCTTGGGGTGTCACTCAGCATACTCGAACGGCGTTCCGAGCTGCTTCCAGTGATGGAAGAAAGTGTCAAACTGTGGCGCCAGTTGATTTCCATCGACCCGGAACTCTACGCCCCAAAATTAGCCCACTCACTCAATGAACTTCATTCCCTGCTCCATCAACTCAGACTTCCTTGTAAGGCACTTCCAACGATCCAAGAAGGTGCCAAAATTTGGCGACAGCTAGTCGCAGTTCATCCCCCATCTCACACCCCAGGTTTGGCTCGCTCGCTCCGGAAGCTCGCTTGGTCGCTGATGTTGAACGGGCGGGGTTCCGAAGCGCTTTCGGAGATGGAAGAGGGCGTCAGACTCTGTCGCCAGCTGGTCTCCGTAGACCCAACGTCACATACCCCGATATTAGCTAGAACGCTCTGGGGTCTTGTCCTCTTACTCGTACATCTTGGACGGCATTCAGAGGCGATTCCAGTGGGCGAAGAAAGTGTCAAACTTTCTCGCCAACTCGTTTCCATTCATCCGACATCATGTGCCTGGTATTTGGGCTGCGCACTCATGCATTACGGTCATGTGTTCTACTATCTCGGGCGGTACCCCGAAGCACTCCTTGTGCACGAGGAAAGCGTAGAATTGTGGCGCCAGCTTGCTACAGTCCATCCAACATCATATACGCTTTTCGTGGCTGGATCGCTCGAGAATATCAACGAGACACTCTCCAATCTTGGACGACACTCTGACACTCTCTCAGTGATCGAAGAAAGTGTCGACCTTTGGCGCCAGCTGGTCGCGATGCATCCCGCATCACACAACCTGGATTTGGCGCGATCACTCGTGGATCTTAACATGTCACTCTCCAATCTCGGACGGCATTCTGCTGCACTCGGGGTGATCGAAGAAAGTGTCAAACTCTACCGCCAGCTAGTTGCGGTTCAACCTGGACCATTCACTGAGGGTTTGGCTCAATCACTCCATAATCTTTCCGTGTCACTTAACAATCTCGGACGGTATGCCGAAGCCCTTCCGGTGATCGAAGAAAGTGTCAAGCTCTGGCGCCAGCTGGTTGCCCCTTATCCGATGCCACATACCCCAAATTTGGCCGCATCACTCGAAAGTCTCAACGAGTCACTTGACAAACTCGGACGGCGATCCGAGGCGCTCTCAGTGATTGAAGAATGCGTCAAACTCAGTCGCCAACTATTCGCCATCCACCCAACCTCATACAATCCAAATTTGGCTCGATCGCTCAAAAATCTTAGCAAGTCACTCAACCACCTCGGACGACATTCCGAGGCGCTCCCAGTGATAGAAGAAAGTGTCCAACTCTGGCGCCAGTCGGTTGCCATCCTTCCAGCATCGCACACTCCGGGATTGGCGCGATCACTCCAGAGCCTCAGCAGCTCTCTCCACAACCTGGATAATCACGCTGAGGCCCTACCTTTCATAGAAGAATCCGTCGCCCTTTGGCGGTCGCTATCTGTTGCTCATCCAACATCATATGCCTCTGACTTGGCCTTGGCATTGCAAACACTATCAACTCAATTTTCATGCCTTGGCCACTATGCAGACGCGCTTGACATGGGAAACGAGTCATTATTATACTATCTCCAGCTTCATTCCGAATACCCTCTTGCCTACGCGCCTCAGCTTCAGCTCTCGTACTCCTGCGTCGCTGATGCATTGGAGGGTCTTGGAAGGCACGATGAGCTGGCAACCGTACGTACTCTCATTCAAGATTTGCGACGGCACGAATCGCGACTTTTCGGTGGCTTGAAGTCGAAACCAAATGAAGAGGCCAACAAATTAGCGGCCATGGAGGCAATCTCAAAACACGAACCGACCCCCTGACGTAACAGAGGGCCAACGATCCCTTGCCGCTTTGAACGGAACAGACACAGCACCCGAGCTGGCAGGTCCGAATCCGTCCTGGAAACGGAAACGGACAGACATGAGGCTGGAGTGCAATGATCCATGTACGAGCACAAAACGTAATGTCAGACTGCGTAATTGAGCAATTGTGACCTAAATTTGTTTTACCCTAATATGTTGACCGTTGATGATGACCAGAAACAGCGAATCGTTGAGGCACATAACAAGTCTGGGGTCGTCATAGCCCCAACCCTCGGACAACCACGGCTAAACTACACGCGATCGTTATTCGACGTCTTGCCGCTTCACACTAGTGCTCGTTGTCTACTATTTGTTATTTATCACCTGTCTGACAGCTAATCGATTACAATTGTTACGGTTAGGCAGCCCTACTGAGCTGTTGTCGACTCATAAAAGCGAAAGACATCCCCCAGCCAGCAAACATAGCTGTACAACCTACAATACGTCTCAAAGTGATGGAGAGCTGCCAATGGAAATTCAGACCGCCATGATCCTGAGCAAGATGACAAAAGAGATCGGAACCATGCCCCCTTCCTTGACAATTCCCGAACAAAGCATGATCCACCCACTCTTATATATGCACGAAGCCGTACATTCATAAAGTATGACTGGGGTATCAATCGAACATTGCGAAATTTCTGGAACGCGTGCCGGAATTATTGGCAGTCTCGTCTCAAGAACAAACGGGATCGTTACAGGCGAGGTTTCACCACTTTATCAGGCATGCTGCTGATTGTGGTGGCTCCGTCGAACTCATCGAATAACAGACATGTCAACGACAAAGGGATAGGACCTCATATAAATGCCTGCAGTTAGGCAGTAGCTACTCGACTACTCTGCAACTGCGCCGGATGGCTGCTCCGTGGTTCTTTTCCATTTAGAAGGCGCAAAATAACCGCGTGGGGTTTATGAATGTATGGCAACTGCTGAGGCGGGGCCCAAGAATGTGCTGCGCCTGAGGGATTTATTTTATCATCCGACACCTTTCTGGACTCACTATGGACAGTGAACATAGATTCAAGTGACATGACAGCATGATCGCGGCCCTGGAAGTCCCCTGGCGGAGGCCCGGATATTTCCAACTGCACGTTAAACGCGCTCTCAGACCCGGCGTGATAAGTGGCACAAGCGGAAATAAAGCGATAGTGACAGTGGGAGCTGAATTTAAAGTCGTTGACATAGGCAGCGATGACTTCGAATGACGGGAGCGACTGCATTGGCAGGTGCAACCCTCAAATGTCGGCTCTTGGGGCCTGTCGATGTGGCAGCCAGCATCGTCGGAAATGCCGATTGAAAGATTCTACGGGACCGTTTGCTTCTCCATAATACGATGTCCCGATATAGACGCATGCAGTTCCGACCAAAACCGCTGCGGCCAGTCAAACCCCTACAAGTGCAGCTCGTCTCAGACGCGAGTATCTAGCGTTTGCGACGGCGAAGCAGTCAAGTGTATGCTATCGGTAAGCATAAAGAGTAATTTGCATTGCTGATAAGTGATCAAGCTTGCGTGCCGTGTCTAACTTTGAAATCTCTGCTGCGCGGATGCCACCGCCAATGGGGTACTCAGGTCGGGATTCCTCCAATGCACCATGACGATGTTTGTATCAATGACGTATGCACGAACACTTGGGCTCGGAACTGAATATGTAACTATTACGGAAGCATCCTTGGCGTATTATACAATCGAGACGATTGAGATCTTTGGCTAGAGGTACATTAATACTGTATCTTCTTGTTACCACCTTGGAGCTTTACTTGGGTGGACCATCCTGGTCCAAGCGTACTCGTACTGATTTGCAGGCTTAGCGACGACTCCAAGCTGCATCGCGGACTAGTCAGCAGCGGAACGAAAAATCAAAACAATCAGCATATCGGGATTCTATCTTTCGGAAAGCAAATATTTGGCCACGTACATGTAATGTGAGAGCCGGGTTGCGCAAATATTCACGACCAGCTCGGATGACGTCTGCCTGACCCTTCTGCAGGATCTCCTCGGCTTGCTTCCCATTCGTAATCAACCCAACACCACCAATTAGCACATCAGGATTGTGCTTCTTGATGTACTCTGATAGCGGAATTTGATAATTTGGTTTAATAGGGATCTTCTGCCCTATCCACAAACCACCCGAACTGATGTCCACGAGGTCCACACCAGCTTGATCCTTCAACAAGCGCGTGAGTTGGAACTCTGCTCGACGCCCCACTGCCTCCATTCTCCGGAAGATTCATCCTTCTCAGGGCCTCAGCCCAATCCGTCCCAGAGATACGGTAGAAAACGGGGTAAGACTCGCCGACCTCGGCGCGGACACGCTTGGCGATATCGAGGCCAATTCGAACGCGATTTTCGAAAGAGCCGCCGTATTTATCGGTGCGGACATTGGCAAGGGGGGAAAAGAACTCGTGAATGAGGTACCCGTGAGCCGCGTGGATTTCAACATAGTCAACTTGACAAATATTTTTTCCAAAACCAGACACAATCTAATGAGGGGTTACTCACAACCAGCTTGCTTTGCGCGACGAGCAGCCACGCCAAAAGCTTCTACAATCTCCTCGATCTGCTCCTGGGTCAGAGCTTTGGCTTGGGGTACATTGGGATGAATTGAATGGTGGAAGGAGCAAAGACCTGATCAGGCCATCCACCTCTTCGGAAGTTGCAACATGACTCTTAGGTTTCTATCTTCTCTGTGTATATCCTCCTGGGCCCAAGGTGCTCGAGTGCTGGCTTTCCGACCCGCGTGGGCCAGCTGGATCCCAATAGTCGTTCCTTGAGCGTGAACAAAGTCGACGACGCGTTTGAGTTGGGGAATGTGTTCATCTGACCAAATGCCTGGGTCTTCTGGACAGGTGCGGCCTTCTGCGGTCACTGCGGTGGCCTCGACGCCCACGTTTCCAGTGCCTTGGATGGCAAAGCTCTTAGAACGAAGGGAATAAGTATCTTAGCGGATCACAAAAGGGGTATCACATAGACTTACTCCAAGGTGGACAAGGTGCCAATCAGTCATAAGACCGTTCACCGCGCTGTACACACACATGGGCGCCTACAACAATTCGCTCGCGTCAGAAATGTGGACATTACAGAAGCTGCAACACGGAGTTTGACCTACCACCCAGAGTCGGTTCTTAAACGTTACACCCCTGATAGTCAACGGTTGGAACAATATTGGCAAGTCCTTGTTCTGCGGATACTCGTCCTGTACAATAGCAAGGGTGAATTGAGTGCGCGAAAGCTATCGTTCGACTGATTTGCTCACCACTGGTAAAGCTGTCCCTGGAGCGGGCTCGCTCAACGGATAATACTCATTAGCGTTGGGCACTGAAAAACCGTATCATCAGTGCGTGTAACGCATCCATTCATGCCACGTACCGTGCTTGTTTGGGAGGAGACCTCCAGGTGCGCGAAACCTGTCGTTCCCATCCACTGGAGGGAATTCGGGAAGGGACTTGGCAGGAGGAGAGGCGCAGCTGGACATTCTAGTTATGTTGAGTTCTCTGACAAAGCTGAAGACATCCTAGACTGTACACTATATATAGGAGGGAACTCCAGGTACGTCTCATCTACGCCTACATCTGGTGACGGGATCACCGACGGAGAATCGCTGATTGGGGCCGCTCGGGTCGGCTCATGAAAGAAGCACAAGACTGAAGCACAAGACTGAAGAATCACGCTACGATGCACAAGCGCCGATCATTGGAGGAACAACAAACACGAAGCTGGTGGCCGTTTGAATACAGACCAAACTTAACCGCATCGTTGTACCCTATCGGACAACGGTGTTTTCATTGGAGATTACCATATCGCCGCTAGTATGCCCCGATTGTATTCTAGATCTAACAGTGTCGGGAATTTTAATAATGGTTCGTGAGACAATTGCAAGGATCCGGATCGGCAAGGGGAGATGCTGTTGTAATTACGCGCGAAGTTTTAATTAATTTAGGTACCACTATTGTTGTACGTCCCTATGCACACATATATGGTGTGGCGACAATGTTTCGGTAGGTCAGCTTGGGCTCTTGACTTAGCCGGAGCACGGAGAAATATATATCCAGGTGTCCACGCGAATGGGGTGGCGGAGATTGGGCTAAATATAATGCATGGCCCGTGGTGCTGGTATAATGTAATATAAGGCCTGGACCACTATGTGCATCAAAGACTGTATGGAATCCTCCGCACCCACTCTTCCAGGTGCAAGGTTTCTCGTTATAGATATACTTCTTTCCGCCTAGACATGCAAGGTGCCACTACCAAAAAGCAAGCGCTCGAATGCTTTGGATGCCGATCAGTAGTTCAGGGATATGGTCATTCATGACGATACAATACATGATTATGTATAGCCTGATAGCCGGCCCTTCTAATCTGTTTTTTTGGCTTCTCTTCGGGCGCAGAGAGATCTGGAGCTTGTGAAGCGGATCCGCTGGGTGGATTCGGGTGAAAGCCTACACAGCCCAGAGGCCCAAGCAAATCTCGAGGAGGTTGGCTGGAGGGTAGTTTTCTCCTCGCTCGCGTCTGCAGTGAAAGCTGGATGAAGAGCATGGCTCGAAGATTGAATTGAGTGGCGCAAGGTCCCCTTAGTAATCCACCTATAGTATTAAACGATACAATCTTATGGCACCGTTGTTTTCGAATGCATACGCATACGTACGATGAAACTTATATGGCAGCCCGGAGCCTATTGGCACTAATTTTTAAACGATATAACCTGCGTGTCTACGGAGGGCCCGGGGCTCTGGACTGACGACCGGATTTTTCGGAGTTTTTGGTGGATTGGGCGGGACTTAATTGTGAGGGAGGGGATATATGTACATCTTGGGATTACAACAACCCTGATGTCTATATTCTTTTCTGTTGAATAAGATGTAAGCTGAGTGTGGGTGGGAACTGGTTCAACCACGTTCCCGAAAGTGGTCGATGGGCGGGTGTGCACGTGTGCAAAAGGATTTAATAATCAGTGTGATAATCGGTGTTTTTAACTAGCGAGGTACGTCCATATATACGTGCTTTTCACGCGCTGGGCCTGTTAATCACGACTCTCATATAATTCCCATTGCGTTGGTTCGTGTATGTGTAAAAGGGGGCCGAATTTCCTGGGCACATTCGCTATAATTAGAAGGTGAGGTCCTACCAAACCCAACTGTTATTGCAATAGTACTACGTGCTGAACATAGTAAAGCATTTTTGCTTGAGAAGAGTTCCTGGTGTGTGGCTTTCTCAGGTAGTTAGCGAGCCAACTACTAGTTGATTGGGGTGCATAGCGGTAATTGCATATCGGCGACGTCCTCCCGCAGCTATTTCATGAAGATTTTGACACTAGCTCATTGCCCAATAATGGGCGTGCGTGAACACCGCTGAACGTTGGGGAAATGTGAGATAGTCAAATATTACTTCGCCGGTATGTGCAGCTTACATATATCATATACGCCGTGTCCCTTGGCTGCGAATATCTCGCGATAATTTTCAACCCTGACTTGCTGTTCGGTGATGGACATGCTCCCGCTTAATGCAATTAGTTTCTAGTTTTTAGGACCAAAGATGGCCCTAAACAATTTGCCACTAACCCGCGGCAGGAGTCTAGGGTTTATGCAAGCATTG
>NW_024067484.1:0-26218 GCF_015039405.1 Cantharellus anzutake
TCTAATCAATACTCATTACGCATATATGGTTGGGTCCAAAACTTTTGGAGCCTTCAACTCTGTTCCTTCGAATGCTCTTCAGAGATTGAAGGAAATCGTAGGACCGGACATGAAGTCCGTTAATCTGTGGCTGCCAAACTGCACCTTCGCTCAGATGATGTTCCCCTCATCCTCCAATCGCAATTAGTATTCCTTCCATTTCCGAATCGTTTGATGGTGGCTGTCACATATCGAGCATGTCGCTTTTAGTTAGTTGGTCGAATTTGGAGTTGTATCCAAAAGTCTCCCCTTTTCCCACGTCGCCTTTTCATTGTTTTGTCTGTATGTATGTTAGCATTGCTGCTTGGTTTTATTTTCGATCGGTTCAACATGCTGTAGTGAGATCCTCGAGAAAGTGCGGAAAATCGGTGGCCCCCAATATCTCCAACTTGCCTTACAGTTATACACTGGTGTTCCATTGGATGCGGGGTGGGTATGTGTGTGATTTCTCAATATTAGTGGGGAAACAAGTGCCAAAGATCGCAAGGTTTAGATTTCAAAAAGCTGTCCCCGTTTAGGCTTGTGAGTGATCACACCCCAACCAAGTCATCCAAAAATGACTTACATCAGTCCGTCCTGAACGTCTCCATTCCTCAAGCAACTTTCCAGCTTCCGTTCTCCAGTCTGTCTCTATCAGCGTCGCTGTGCGGGCTTTCACCGCCGAAATTGTCATTCGTTCAAGGATGTATCTATGCGCGCACAACCCATCAATCATCTAGTGCTTTGAATAAAGCTTGCAAGACTCACCTCTCCGGGAGGGGGTTCTCTACTGCATCCTTGATTGCTTTAATAAATTCACTTTTACTTCCGCAAGAACGTTGTACACGTATGGGGCCCAAAAAGCTTCAAGGGTTATGTTGAGTGTTCCAACGAATCTTATCCTTGGGATTGGAACGGTCCCACTGAGAATGAAGGGTAGTGAGCCATGAGGTTTTCAAGGAAGGGTATCGTAATCTCACCGTTCCGACGGGATTGAGGAAAGGGACCCCGAGACATAAGGCGTCATAAGGAGTGGGTGATCTGCGATCCAGTCTGTCAGTGCCCAGCATAAGGCTAACATGTGATACCCTACGTAGCCGGATCGCCAACTCCGATGAGCATGCGGGAATGAGCCAATACTTCTAGGAACTCCTTCTGAGGGAGAAGTCCATGATTCGTAATATTCTTGGGCAACTTTACATCGGGGCCTTCGATTGCCGTCGTGGTGTTCCACGGGCTCTTGATCGCCCCGACAACGAAAGATATGCCGGCGGCTTCGGCTGCAGCGTCATAAAATTCCGGTGCCAGCCTTTGGAGGTCGTTCCGGAGAAGAATTGAAACCATTTTCCAAGAATATAGACTTGGTTAGAACGGTTCGATGGCGGGATGAACGGCTGTTGAGAGCAGGATGACTCGACACTATAACCAAGATAGAAGTTAGGATCCGCGTTTGGTTGCGAGATGGTGTAAGGCTCGGGGCTGACTGTCCACCGGGCGCCAAGGGGGTGAATGGCATTGGTCCAAAAGTTGAAAGAAAACATCTTCCACACTGGAATCCCGCTGGGATTTGCGGTCGGATGATATATGCATTCCGTGAGGCGGTAGCAATCGAAGGAGCCCTCGGGGTTTATTATCAGGATCTTCACCCACGGGTGGACGATTCGGTATATGCGAAGTATGTCCTCGGCAATGTTGGGATTCCCCATTGAAGTGAAAACTGTGTATCCGAGGCTCGTCACTGCAGTTCTCTAGTGTATATCAGAAGGCGATGGCAACCGACTCGGAGGCCAACTGATGGCAACCTACCACGGATCCCGCCCTAAACAATAGGAAATAGCCCATTGGCACGGAAAGTTAGTAGAATTCGGTGAGCGAAGACATTGGTCCACTTGCCAGATGTGCTCTCCCCCGATACCGCCGTGAAGCGCGTCGAAAAAGTACTGTGATGCCAGTACAACAACTCGGAATGTCAGTAAGCAGTGGACCACCACATCGCACACAATCCGAGACAGGGAAATCACCTTTTGACTGGTTCGGTCCGCAAGTGTTTGCTTCAAGGCAATGAACAAGTGCAGTTATGCTCTCAATATTCGCACTGAGCGCAAGATTGGCTTCCTTTTCATCGCTTGAACGGCTATTTAACACATCCAATAGCCTTCGTATTTGCTCGATATCGCCACTTGTGGTTGAGGTACCATGGGGATAGCGAGCGACGGCTGCCCTAGAGCGACTTCTGACCAAGGTCCGGAGTAGGAACAGCACGGCGAAAAAAACGCCTAAATAAAGGACAGATCGACGCGAGCGCCTTGCAACAAACGTATGAACAATCTTCTCGTCAAACGAATAGTTGACACGCTCACTGGAACAGAAACATCGTCAATGGCCTAAGGGGGCCGCCAAGCTTGTGGCAGTGCTTTCGTTCATTACCTCAAATCCCAAACATATGAAAAGGTGTACCTTGTTCTCGAGAAACCGAAACCACACTCTCACGACTATAGAGGATAGAAGACTACTGTTGGTGGTATCGCGCCTTGTCCAGACGACCTTGTAATATTTGTGAAAAAAATGGACGCCAAGAAGCTATGTTCCTGATGTGTGTAACTTCACCTGCTTGGCATCTCAAAAGCCAAGCGGTTGCAGGAGCTACACGTTTACAAGTAGTAAGATGTTACCATAAATGAAAAAAATTCGTTACAGCCGATTCCAAAAAAATCGGCCGTTTTGATTTCATCGAAAGAGATCTAGGGGCACTCATTCTCTACCAGAAACGGCAACTTTTGAGCGCAAGGCGGCAAACCCAATGGTACCGTGAAACTCCCTCTAAAAAAACATTGTGTTTGCTTCCACTTGGGTCCGTTTCTCCCCCTCTAGTCAGCATGGGGAAACATCTTGAGTGCGCTGCAAAAGACATTCTTCTGGTCTTCATACTCTCAAAAATAAGTCCGAATTTTGTTTATCAATATCACCAGACTTTTTGTTCATCCCACATGAGGGCTAAGTTATGCTCAGAGCATGGAAGGACTCGTGTATACGAGAACTCCTCAAAACAAGTCCCAATCAAGCTCATCATCAAGCTTTTCTTCCTGACTAACTTCGCACAATCTTTGATCAAACCCTGAGTCTGAGTCTGAATCGATATGCATCACTGGAATATCCAGCGCGCGTATGTGTGGAGGGCTTGAATTTGTGAATGGATGTGGGCGAGTTCGGAAACCCGCGCACGAGAGTACCAAAGACCCCGGCGCTAAGCGGATTTATCCAAGTAAGGAAACTCCTTTCGTGGGGCGTCATCCGACCAACTTTTTTAGGAAAGAAGCACCCTCCTAGATCTCTTTCGATGAAATCAAAATGGCCGGAATCGGCTGTAATATTTCTGGAAACTCTTCTCAGTACGGAACAATGGAAAATTGCTGCCTTAACCGAGGACTTTCCACAGAAGGGTGGGACATTGGAATCTTCGAGACATGTTAGAGGGTGCGGAAGATTCCTCTTCCTGATGTGCGAGAGGAACGGATCGTAAAGGCGGCGCAAGACTGAATGCCAGAAGTCTTTCGGCGACTGGATCTAGACCGATAGAGGGGTGACAGGGGTGATAAGATCCAATGAATCCGGCAAAGTTGGGACGGAGCCATGTATGGAGTCTGGCCATCCACACAGCAATTAGCGACCTTCAAGACAATACCACCCCCAACGGACTATGCCACCACTGATGAGTCGGAAGTGTGTCGGAAATGCCATCCTATCTGCAGTGGTATGTTGCTTCATTTTGGTGAGTTGGTGGGTGAAGAAAGCCATAGCCGGGAACCTAGATCGACCAATAAGAGTTAATGAGGCTCCGATCGCAACGAATAATGTGACGACGGGATAGTATCCTCAGACTCGAGCTCGGGGTGATGGGAGGGAGCGATTACAGAACTGCACGCCACATTATGGGCCTTGGCCAAGGATGCACACGGAAAATAAACCAAAACAGGGCGCGGACTCCGTTACCAAAAACAACACACCGCACTTAGCCCAAGGCGCATCCACCGTGCGATACTGCATCCTTTGTCTGATATAAAGATTCTGAATCTAACTAAGCAGACAGAACATAACTATGCCGAAAAGAACGACTTAAATTCCCCGAGTTTGATGGCGGATCATTGAGACGGTGCCCACCGACTCCTATCACACCGGAGGCCAACCAATAGTTAACGCGCAGTCAAACATGGGGAGAGCCTAGAAACGCATAGTTGGTCTGATGCGAGCAATGGAAACGAACCGCGCACTCCATATGCGAGGTGGAAATTTTGATAATTCTGCGGGACAACGATCCATGACCTCCAGTAGGGAAAAACATGTGAGAAGCGACTGGCCCTAAAGAGGGGCACACATGAACAGTGTTTGTAGCCCATAATATAGAGACCGGTTGCGCGACAGCGGAACCCAATAGATGGAGGTGGGCCGTCCGTGGGTGCAACAAAAACCCATGCCTCCTAGGGACGTGAACTGACACGCTTCACCCTGGCCACCCTTGCTGAATTCGTCCAGGGGAAAAGTCGCCGGGCTTAACGGTTCTACCATGCTCCAAGTTCTTGAATGAATTTTCACGGAAACAGATACGAGTTCGGTTTCGGATAAAACACGATACAGGCATTTTTCCTTGATCGGCATGCATATACAACTGGCCGATTCCCCACAAGCAACGCATGTCGTACCCTAAAACTTAGTTCCCCACTTTTCTCAGCGATATATATATATAGATGATGGAACTGTCCCCTGGTCGCGTCATAAGATGGTGATCCCAGCAATAGTTCAGTGGTGAGGACTGGTGTTTCCCGGAGTTCCAGTCGCCAAAAAGGAACCGTGCAACAGAGGCATTTATTTTTTGATGTCTCAAAGAGCAAATCTTACTTACTAAAATCGCGCCAGAAATAGATCGCGTCATGAGCTCAAATCTTCCGACTCTCAATGCTCCGAGCCTTACAACTTTGGAACGCATGCTCAAAACCGCGAGTTACTGATAGCGGATATCGCGCTCATGCACAGAGGATGAAGGTATTTTCCGGGACATCCGATGTTGACCGGGACGCATCACAAAGGAAAGGTGGTACCGTGGTGGAAAATCGAAGTGGTTAGATGAACAGGGTCACACCAGGTATGGGAGAGGCAGTCTAAGCTCAGCGTTGTGGCACTTTGGGTGAAACGGGGGTTTAGTCACAGCGACGCTGACGCCGCGTTTCTGTGACGGCCGCCAAGCGCTTATTGCTTACTCAAGAAAGTCGAAATATTGCGCAATCGCGGCAAACTGCGGCCTAAATAGTACGATCTTCTTGATTTTTCTCCCCTCTTTTTCTCTCCTCCCCTATCACCCTTTTAGACTCCTTTTATATCCTTAAAAAATGCCGGCTAACGGTGCTGTTCAGGCCGTTCTTCCCCACGGACACTTCCTCTTCACAAGCGAGAGTGTTGGTGAAGGACATCCAGGTAAGCCTTTTTGTCCGCTTTCCTCGCAGGTTTCCACTGACCCTTCATTTCTCCACCAGACAAGATTTGTGATCAGGTCTCAGATGCCATAGTTCGTACATCGTGATTCTTCTTGGATTCCGCCAGGCAGTAATACTCTATTTCATTGCTCAGCTTGACGCCTGCCTGGAGCAGGATCCTTTCTCTAAGGTTGCTTGTGAAACGGCCTCGAAGACGGGCATGATCATGGTGTTTGGCGAGATCTCCACCAAGGCACATCTCGATTATCAGAAAATCATTCGGGAGACCATTCGCCAGATCGGATATGATGATTCGTCCAAGGGCTTCGATTATAAGACTTGCAACATCCTTGTTGCCATTGAGCAACAATCCCCAGATATCGCCCAGGGTTTGGATCATGGTAACCTTGAGAACCATGGGGCTGGAGATCAAGGCATTATGTTTGGTTATGCGACGGATGAGACGGAAGAATGCATGCCCCTCACCGTTGCTCTCGCACATGAGCTCAACTTTGCCATGGCAGTTGCGCGTCGTTCCGGCGCCCTTCCATGGCTCCGTCCCGATTCCAAGACACAAGTTACCATCGAATACAAGAAGGATGGTGGTGCGGTGGTTCCTCTGAGAGTTGACACCGTCGTCATTTCTACTCAGCACGCTGATACCATCACCACTGAGGAGCTCAGACGTGAGGTGATCGAGAAGATTGTAAAGCAGGTCATTCCTGCCAAACTCTTGGATGAGCGTACCATTTATCATGTAGAGCTCTTTCGGCGTCATTTCGGCCCAAATTTACAAGATTATTTAGATACAACCCTCTGGACGTTTTGTGATCGGTGGACCTCAAGGCGATGCGGGCCTGACAGGCCGCAAGATCATTGTTGACACGTACGGTGGCTGGGGTGCCCATGGTGGAGGTGCTTTCAGCGGGAAGGACTTCTCCAAAGTTGATCGCTCCGCCGCTTACACTGCTCGTTGGATTGGTCAGCAGGTCATTCTCTTGGATACTTATACGACATTCTCATCTTGATTATAGCGAAGTCCTTGGTGAAGGCTGGCCTGGCTCGTCGTGTCCTTGTTCAGCTTTCGTACGCAATCGGCGGTAAGGGGACGTCTTGGATAATGCAAACTACTTATTTATGTCTTCAGTGGCCGAGCCTTTGTCTATATATGTGGACACCTATGGGACCGGCAAAAAGTCGGACGATGAGTTGGTCACTATCATTAGAAAGAATTGGGATCTACGTCCTGGCGTTATTGGTCTGTCATCTTCTCATTAGCTTCAATCACCCATTAATTGATGAGCTGCTGTGCAGTGCGCGAACTTGACCTGCAGAAACCGCAATATCTCAAGACCGCTTCCTATGGTCACTTTGGTAAGCCGGCTGCTGTCAAGCTGGAATCGTATTAATCTTGGCTGTTCCAGGTAACCCAAGCTATGCGTGGGAAAAGCCTAAGCAGCTCAAATTATAAGCGAGCCGCATCATTCCTTATAAAGTATCCCGTTGCATTCTAGGAAGTTCATCCTTCCAATTTCTCCATGATGGGCTAGCCCGTCATTATCTTAATCTTTATTACCGCTAAGAGAAGAGAGGTATACGGTTGCACACGCCCACTCTTTCGTTCAACTGATATCCGGATCCCACATCACTTGCATATTATATCGCGGACTCCGACCACACTTCCCATTTTCCAAGCTGCATATAACTCATCTTGACCCTTGTAACGTAGTTTTCCATCATGTTCCGCCTGTATCTCGTTGTAAGGAGATAGCAATTGTCATTCGCGCTCAACCGCGACTTAATCATCATCACAGTTTGTCACCCTCGGAGTATGATTTTCCGGTTGTGCCTGTATGCACGGGTTTGATGAGAAAACTGAAACCATTTCGTATGTATATTCCTGCGCTTGAGGACAAGGCGTTACCATTGGATCGCTTTGTTACAAGCTTAAGTAAGGGCTGCGCATAGAAGGATACCCAAATACCGCAATCCATCGACACTCCAACTAGTGCAGTCTCCCCACAGGAAGCAGTTTTCGTACGCGTGGAACGTTGCTTATATATGCACATACCTGATAGGGGTTGAATGAGGATGGCTAGTCTGTGATGCTTACCCGCAAATAACTAGGGCTTCCTTCCTTGTTGCAGCTAATCATTATCAATTAGACATGCATGATATATATCAATACGGACGAGTGAGTAATCTCCATGGAGTGTCTGCATTGATCCAACTGATCCAACTGACCCAGCTGATCCAACCAACTCCTTTCACCCGGCCCAATACTGCAGAGCAGCTGCCCACGCATCGCATAATTCGGTGGCCGGGAAAGACCTCCATGCATGGGTCACTCAATGCCAATGCGGGATGATGGAACTCATGGATTGAAATACCCTTAGTGTATGAAACTCCGTTTTAGGAGAGATCGGCGTCACTAACTACCTTGGATCAGTTCGGAAGTCAACTTCTTATGGTTGTTCCGAGTATTGGCGCTAGGTGTTTGAATTTTGGGGTAAGTTTTTAAGTCTACTTCACTCGGAATATCTAATTACTATCCAAAGCGCGTGAATTGATCCCACTCTGCGTTGGGGATGCGTTGATTCTGGTGGGAAGGGATAAACGAATGCGTCCGTTAGGGCGGCACTTGAACATCAAAGCGGAAGGATTCATAGATCAATCAAACTCGATCGTCCTGGAATGAGTGGAAATCGATCAATTACACGATCAGTCACGGTAGCTCTGCAGCCCTATCCTCAACACAGGAAACGTTGTCATGCAAATCTGTCCGCCCTAGATACATTCAAACCGTCACGTTCGTGAGGGAGGCCGGAACAAAATGACCACCCGACTTAGCGACCAGCTGAGAGGTTGAGGCTGCATGAATCAGTGGCGCCAGTTCCAATACCAAGGGGTAGTAATTAAAAATACACAACACAAGAACGGCTCAGCTTCCAACGATTACAAAGGACGCTAGTGCAGAAATGGCAAGGATACCAGCTCTGAAATAAGATGATTAATTAACAGCCGCTTTGGAAACATTTTGACAGGTGATATCTACACTGTATAGATGAAGACATCGCAGGACTAAATCGAAGAAAGGAGTCCGCTTATTTGTGAAGCACAAATCCGGCAAGTCTGCGTGAATGGGGACAACGGAAATGAAATTACACTGAAGGCGATAAATTGCTGATGGGGCACGCGTATGACACGGAGTGGTGAGAAACGAGAGAGGTGGGCTGTAAGTTGCAAGAGGCGAGTCACCGTGCCATGACATGCAGCGTGTTCCGCGTAGGCACCTTGCACGGGGCCCTTTTGGTTTTTGTTCGATCGAGAGAAGCAAAAATGCCAAAATGATTGCGAATATTGCGTGCAAATTATACGGTAATGGTTATTAGGGGTGGGAAGGCACATCGGAGTTCCCGCCGCGTCCAAGATATGCCCTAGACTGGTCAACCATGCGGTTTCCCGTGGTTGCAGAAGAAAACGCTCTGGGATGAATACAGTATCTATATGTGGGAGGAAGTGCAGTCATGTGCAGCCCAATTGCAGCAAGAAGGCGTGGTTGATCAGGAAAGCGAGGTACGCGCATTGAGCAAGTCGATAACACGCATATCCTCAGTGGTTCGAACACCATCGATCCTGCCCGAGGTGCGCCTCGCATGTGGAGGCCTCTCCGAGAGGACTGTCGAAGCAAAGCCAACAGTTAATGGTGGCAACGAGGCGGAGGGCAGTGGTTGAGGCGTCGTGGAGTTCGAGTGGTGATGTTGGAGGGTGTGGTATTGGTATGCCGCGTGCGCATTACGAGGATCAGTGATTGGGTGTTCTCGCGACGACTCGGGAAGTTTTTGGGACGCTGATGAGTTCCAGGAACCCGAGGAGGAAGACCGGGATGACGAGTGCTGGGTGAAGGGTGTAGACCCCCGCGGCGAGGTATGAGAAGAACTGTGGAAAATTGGGGAATGTGATGGTGAAGGTGCTTTTGACATGTCAGGGCTGATGTCCAGGGATTGCCGCCCAGTGCCACTCGTGGTACTGCTGGTAACTAACCCAGTGCTTCCATCAACGTTTATCCATCGCAAGCCGCCGTTGCTCTCCTGGCTGCTCGGCTGCTGACGGGTCCGACTCTTGCCACTGCGAAAGATGCCAGGGGGAACGGTGATGTTGCAGAGTTCTTGATCGGTGTCTACCGTAAGCAACGAAGGAAGATCGTCGTGTTCGAAATACGCAGTCAGATGCCATTTTCGGATAGGTGCCATTCCGGGAGGCACATCAGAGGGCGGGAGGGAGACTATCGCAGAATACGTTTGCTTCACGAGCCCTGGGAGGTTTGATGAAGGATAACTGGATAAACGATTGGCAGTGTGAGATCGACCCGAAGAATGAAGCGCATAAGATGTCTTGGACTCCTACTCACCGAGGGTTGACGGTTCTTGTTTCATAAAACAGGAAAGGCTATGGAAGGAACAAATGAAGATGCTATTGTGCTGATCAATTGACATGGATGAAGGTGAAGAACATACCTCACGCATGCGAGAGGCGGACCAAAGTAGTCCATCCGTCCACCGACGTAGACCAGTATCATCATCGCTCTCCTCCCAGACGAAAACCGAGCCTGATCGTATGTAGGACATTCTCTAGGTAGAAGCAATGTTGAGTAAAGATAGGCCACTCATCGCACGACCAGATGGGGAGAATAAAGGTGTGGTGCTTGGACCCACCTCAACTTCGTTTAGGCGGCGTGTAACTGGCTGAAGCTTGTGCATGCGCACTGCTTCTAGAACGACATGGGCGTCGTTCATGTCCCTATGGAAAGCGTCTTAGCGGACATCATGATAATAGTGTTGGTAGTGGGAGCTGTTTTACCTGACGTGGAGACGAGAATGAGTCGGACGCTGCACAGCATGTGGGTGGATATGGAGCATGGCGAGGGGGGAGGGAGAGGGAAGGCTAGGTAACGGATGAGGGGAAGGCTGGGGCTCTTATGAGGCGTTGAGACAAGAAGAAAAATAACGGTTGCATGTATTGGGCAAGCGAAAGGGTAGATTATCGACTAAGTCATCCTGATGCGCCCACACAGTACTCCGACGTGCGATGATTTCGAGTTGAGCATTCAATTCTGCCATTTGCAGGGAAGCGCTTTGCCACGAGTACGTAACTCGGGGAACCCTTGGAAACCGTTCTCTCTGGGCAGCAGGAGGAAGAAAAATGGCGAGAAAAATTAGAAAGGCAGAAATGAATAAATGAATATGCAGTTGTATCAACATCAAGGAAAGGGAAAAACGCACACACGCACCCACGCACTTCCAGGCCATACAAAAAGATCAATCCTTGGTTGTCCATAGCGTGGCGGTCAAAGATAGAAATTGACTCTCATTGAATCTAGTCGTAATTGGTTTTCTCAAATATGGGTCGGCAGTTCATGTACCAAAATGGGATTGGACATTTCGACACATCACCATTCAACTATTTCCATATAAGATGGTTTCTTGCGGTGTCTCTAGTTTGGCAGCCAGTCGAGCAACGTTGGTGACTCAACCCTGAGGGCAACTCAGCTTGTTCGCTACCTCAAGCGGCCGTCGCCCGAGGCGAAGAGGTGCAACTTTACTCTCTATGGGAACGGTGCAACCGCAAGGCAGTTGCAACACACAAAATCCCCTGCGCGAACACACAAAGCTGGGCCCATCGTACACACAGCGCAACAATATCGGCATATCTATTTGTGACTATCTCTGATTCCGAATTCAGCCGTTAGGCTATGGACTTTGCGAGCACCAAACGTTTTTCAGCTTTCATTTGTCTCTATCGCTTGAATACATATTTAGGTTGAGTCAGAATTGAACCCTTTTGGTCGTTGCTGTGTCTCAAAGGATGGTAGTTTTGCGCCGAGATCACTCCGGCCACATGGCTTGGTCGCGGAAAAGGGAATTTCAAACCAACTTTGATCGTTGTCGATCATGCGTCAATAAGCGCCGTTGACAAGAACGAATCAGGCTTACGGCTTGAATTATTTTCGTATCAAATTCTCAAGGGCTTTACAAGAATTGTACCGTAACCGCCAACCAATAATGGGCTCAATACCTTCGGAACTTGATGTGCAATGGTTATTCCATATTCCATCTGCGTTCCCAGGGTTTGATGGATCCAAACCTTAACAATGTTCGGGAGAAGTTAGAGCATATTTTGCGGCTGGGGTCGGTACGAAAATGTGAAGTCAGTGCAAGATTCCCTCCTGAGTTTGATATCGGCAATCGCTGATGGACGAGTGAAACAATAGCCCCGATCGAATTCTCCCAGGAGAAGTTGAGAACGCGATCAAATGTGCGCAAGGATGCGCGCAGAAGTCAACCCTGAAGTCCGAGGCTCTATAGCTTTGCTTCATCTGTGCTAAGGACTTTGTAGTATCCCAAGCTAGTCTCTGGCTCCTCTTGCATGACCATCGCAGTGATCTCTAGGAATGATGTGAACCGGTCAACCTAGTCTAGAGGTGGAAGTGGCCGATAGAAGGCCGCTTATCGCATGAATCGGTCCCTTGGCAATACACAGTACTCTACCGTGGAATTCTAGCGGAAGATGGTGGCGTGGTTGGATCAGAGAATCAATCGAGGTTGTTAGTGCCAGTTGAGCAGAGGACACCAGCATGACTGGCGAGAAAAATCGATAGCCTCACTACTGAATAGCCAACTTGCGGGGCCCTACTGAACAGTGTGAGAAAGTTGTTGACATGATGAATCTTACGGGTTTTGTTTGTCCGCAGCTTGCGTTGCTTCCGGACAATCTAGTGTAATGCATTTTTGTCTTGACCCAATGCGGTCATTATTCTACCAACTCGCCCCATAGGAACTTGGGGAAGCACAGTCAAAACTGTGTAGTCAACACCCGCGGAGATCAGCCCTTTATGTGTAGCAAGATAGAGTTGATGTACAGCTATAAGCGGTGTAGCGCTTAGACGAGGCTATTTCGGTTGCACATGTTCGACTCTTGCTCAGTAAGCTTTTTGTTTGCATTCTCTCATGCAATATTTCTATTTGTTATACACACCAAGGAGTGATGAATGAAAAAAAAAAACAGTTTACTGAGCAAGAATCGAATAAAAGAACCAAGTACACAGCCCGGGTGTTGACTACAAAGCTTTGACTGGTTCAGTTGGGTATAACGACCTGATCTTCGGATTCAATGGACAGGGACACCAGCAAGCTGCGGACAAACACAGCCCGCAACCAAAACTCGTAAGATTCATCATGTCATCAATTTTTGCACATTATTCAGTAGCCACACCATAACGATGAGGCATGCACCCGTGACGAGTACATTTGTTTTCGGTGGCTCATTCCATATGTAGGGCATTCCCACTCCATTCCACCCAAAGCCTCCAATGGTGTCACTGTCCAGATAAGCTCGTTCATCTACTGAATTGTGCCAAAACGGCTTTCTGGCTTTCTGAGTCATGCATATGACAATATGACAATAAATTCGGACAACTCCATTTATATTTAGGCACGTGAGTGTAACGGAATCCCCCGAGTCAACCCCCGCACGTGGATCGAAGGAACGGCGATGCAGGCTAGTCCGTCATCAACCCGTCCGAGCAGTCCTGCACCGTCAGAGCATCCATCGTATCGGGCCGTTCGCCCAAATCAACCTTCTTCGTTTCGCTTCAACTGGGATGCATCTAAACCACGCGGCCCAGGAAGCGTGACGTCTGACGCGAACGAGAGCCGCTTCGACCTTTCAACCAGTGAGTTCCACCCAACCCTTGGGATCACGCAATATGCGTCTTCGGAGGTATATGGTCTAAACGGTCACGCGTTTGCACCATTTTGGAGCTCAAGTACTCAAGGATTCAATGGTGTGTTATCATAGCTTCCATTTCCCTAATCGGTTCTGAGTGCGATTTTTAGCCATATCGACCGTACTTAACAATCCGAAGAAGGATTCCGTTGCGCTTAAGCACTCACGGGCTCCTTTTCCATCCACAGTATCCCCAGACCTGCCGCGGGTCCGCCGAAAGGACTTCGATTCATACCTCACGTCCATTAGTTCGGAATGGGAGAGGTTTAGACGTAGGGTCAGTGGTATTACCATAATTAGGCGTGCTACTCATATGCTACTGTGTGGCAGGATGCGAGGAGTGAGAATTCTTATGCGCCTGCGCTGACCAAAGGAAAAACCAGAGAGGTTCCTTTTCTGACGACTGTGCCAGCCGTATTTTTTGACCCAGAATTTGATTTGGGGAACCCGCGGACATTCTATGCGGTCACTGAGCAAGACTCTGCTTCAGGCTCAACAGTCAACCCCGAAGATATTTCAGTTAACCAAATTCTTCAGGAAAAGCTTTCACGTTATCTGGACATTGTTGAGCAGCATCTCACTAATGAGATACAATCAAGATCTACGTCTTTCTTCGCGGCCCTCTCAAATCTCCAGGATTTACAAACTGAAGGTGCCGACTGTCTCGAAAGAATCGAGAACCTTCGGAATCAACTGCGGGAAATCGACGATCGGATCGCTCGAAAGGGCCTTAGTCTCACTGGAATTCAGAAACAGGAATCTAATATGAAGGTCATTGAAATGGCGGTGGATAGTATGAAGGAAGTTCGTGAGATGATCCTCATGTGTGACAAGTTGGTCGACGAGGGGAATTGGGATGAAGCTATAGGATTGATCTCTGTTCTTGAGGATTTCCGCGCTCAGGCCGTAGTCGGTTACATTCCTTCTCCAAATTTGAACGGTGTCTCTTTGACAGGCGGCCCATCAAGCCCTATCCACAAAGGCCATCATTTCTCACTCGGTCAAGCCTCAATTGATGGATTCCCCTCCTCTTCATCACATCAGCTCACACCCACATCAGAACCTTTCTTTGGTCGATTAACTGCAGAGTCTCAGGCGCCAGAAGTATCTCACCAAAACCGCTCACAGGAAGAAAGTACGTGTAATTCGGCATCTAATTCTTATGCCCCATTTGGCCCCTCTTTTGTCTTGAGTTTGGCGTCGTTTTCCACCCTGCCGTCTCGCTTGGGCGACTTTAATGCACGGATAACGGAATCATTGCTAAGGTCTTTGCTCGACTTGCTGCGAGATGATATTTCTTCGCGTTTCGCGTTACCCTCGCATGGCACAGACGCCTCATCACGATATTTCAGTCTTACCCAACGTTTCATCCCCCTGTGGCAGGGGCTACTTCGTACCGGTGGTGTTAGCCAGGCCCTGACCCAGTATCGAGAAATGACACTCTCAGAAATTCGCGTATGCGTTCGTAAGGTAAGCCCGGTTTCGAGTTCCGAGCTGTAATCGCCGAAGCTCTGAGCGTTTGAAATGCTTTCATCATATGCAGGGGTTGCCCCAGAAAGCTGATGTAGAAGACGATGATGATTTAGTAGACAGGTCTCCAGGGAGGAGCATGGGTGAAAGAAGGTTTGTCGTTCGGTTCAATCAAGTCAAATCACTGACAATTTTGATAGTGCAGCTCTGTCGAGGGATCTGAAATCATTGTCCCACAATGATTTCATGTCATTGTCTCGGAATCTGTATTCCGGTCTTTTGCGATGTTTCGATGGCATAGCTGAACATGTCAAGTTGTTCGGTGCAGAATACAAGCGTGAGACAAGGTCAGGAGCCGTTCATCACCGAGCAATGACCGCTGACATTCGGTACCATGTAGGATACCGGACAAGTACATCACGTCCAATAAAGAAGCTTTGAGCTCGGGATTAATCGATGCTGTGATGCCAGCAGCAACCGAACTTGCTAACATCCGGGTGTCCAAGGTGATTCTTGTTCGCTCTGAACAACATGCTGTACTTTCGATGCCCGAGTTTCTCGAGCTATTCAACGAGAGTTGGCGATTTGTGGTTAAATGTGAAGTCCTTGCCCGAAAAATGATTGTCGGTCTCCGCGGAGTCATGGTTTCCCAGGTACGCCACTTGATTCGCCACGATAGAAGAGACGATCATAGACTTACCGCACTAACTTAGGCAAAAGCATTTTTGATCAATCTCCATGCAGCTCGAATATCGTCCTCTGCTTCTTTGGTCGAGAACGAGGTATGGGCCCAAGCCGAAGTCTCTGAAGTCTCCCAACATCACGCGAATCTACTCGTTGACGCTGCCGTGACGAATCCTGCCGAACTCGTCCTATCACATGAACCATTGCCACGAGCCACGCCAGCGTCCGACCATGCCCGAGGACCTTTGAAACAGCTCATGATCGAGGGGCGAACGTACTATGTGGTCTCAGCGACTCTCAAAGTCATTGAAATGCTTTTGGACTACGTCAGGGTCGTAATCAACTTGACTCTTCTCACAACAGACACGATGTCGCGCACGATTGAATATCTTAAAGCATTCAATTCACGTACGTGTCAGGTTGTACTTGGAGCCGGAGCTATGCGGTCTGCTGGGCTGAGGAATATTACAGCGAAGCATCTTGGTACGTGGCTCCATTATTTACCCCGATAATCACTAATTATTGTCATTCTAACTAGCCCTTGCCTCCCAGTCCCTATCGATCATGACTGCGCTGATCCCATATGTCCGTGAGGCCTTTCGGCGGCATCTCAACTCTCAGCAAGCGGTGATGCTAATTGAATTTGACAAGCTAAAGCGGGTGAGTGCCCCATCCACTTCGATGCTTGCTGTTTTCGTCGCTCACGCGAAATCTTTTTAACAATGGTGTCTACTCAGGATTACTATGATCACCAAAACGAGATACATTCGAAGCTGATTGCCATCATGGGTGATCGCTTGAATGCACATTGCAAATCACTGCAGGTGATTCTCCCATGGACCATTCCTTTTTGCTGATCTAACTACTTATGGGTTTCATTACAGGTGATTGACTGGGGCTCAACGGAACCGTGGCCGAATCCCAATCCTTACATGGAAATGCTGATGAGGGAAACCCTCACCCTTCATAAGGTTTTAAGCAAGTATCTTGTTGAGCAGACCGTGGAAGTGCGTTGACTTCACCTGAACATGGAGGCAAGACACAGCGTTGTTGAATCGTCCGTATCTTTCATTCCCCGCTTAGATGATTATGGGCCAGGTCTTTGCGGCCATTAACCATCGGCTCAGTGAGGAGTATAGCAACATTGAACTACCTAGTCAGGATGCAAAGGAACGGTGAGAAACACATCCTGTTGATCACTGCCAGGTTTAATTTACAGAGTCCCTGCTGATCTCATCTTAGAATGTTGCAGGATGCACGATATCTCCACGAAAAACTTTCTGCTTTAAAAGATATTGGGGTCCCGAGTGGTATGTTGGAAACTGTCGTGAAGGAGAAGATAGTTGCCCGCCGGTCCCCATTTGCTCGCAAATTTGCCAATAGGGTTTCGTTGGCCATGAACAACTCTGCGGTTGCCACGGACTCACCCAAGCCGCAAAATGAACTTCCGCTACCCACTGATGCCTCGGCAGAGAGCGTAGCTAGCGGTTTCCAGGAATTTAAAGATACGATGGACGGCGACTCAGAACACACATTAGCGCCCGCTCCCGATGGATTGAATGCTGATGGAACCCCAGAAAATAATGGTGCTAGTGTGGGAGGATCCGAGGAGCAAAACCAGGCAGACAGGAAAGCTTCAAACAGCACCATCTGATTGCCGCCACGATTGCGCATGCACAATGCCCATCTTCTCAATTGTATTTTATTTTATTTTCATTGTTACGGTACCTTTGGCTACGCGCGGATTCATTTATATGGGGAGTCCTGCTGTTTCGCACCATCACCCTGTTAATCATGGCAATTCCCTGTCTTTCCCAGCTTGTCCGCAGATCCGCGTCGGAAAGTTTGGCCGGGAGGAGGGCACACCTGAGAAGCCCTAAACAGGTATCGATCATGATTGTACTGCGTGCATGTTTCATTCTCAGAAAGGGCATTTGATATATCGCAGGGGAATCAGAGACTCCGATTGGATTTCCCTGGAAACGTTCCTTTGCCTTTTTGGCATTTGACTCAGCTCCTGGTCAATCACCCTACCTCGTGACTTCCTCTGCAGTATGTTGAACGAACTGCGAACGTGCTTCAGCGGCTGAAGGTAGATACACGCAAAGCAAGTGTGTCGCACCGGATATCTAATATATATGGAGTCGCATGTGTGAACTTGGTTGACGCGTGTGCAACACGGAGCTTCGGGCTGAAGAGTTTGATATTTGGTGCTGGTGCTACAATACACACGAAGCAGGGCCCACACAGCAGCTCCGCTTGATTTGGTGACTGGCGTTTCCCGGAAGACCGATTGGAAGTAGAGATTTGGGGATTTCGAACAGAGAGGAGGCGTGTCACGTGTGAGATATCACGAGATCAGACATTCACCATAGTTCCTTTGAATCTCGCCATTGTCGCCATCTGTTTGCAGGTCGGTACCACATCAGTCACCATCGACAGTCAAATAGCGCACAATTCGCTTGCGCGCAATTCCAACACTCGCTGGTTCACCGCCATCGGGCTATGCCTTCCGACGAAGCAGCATTCAAAGTGCAACACGATGCCAGCCACCACAAGGAGCTCGACAGTGTGTTTGGAGATTCGCTTTGTTTCATTTGTGGGAATCCAACTGATGGAGGGTGAGTTCTTTGAACACCCGGGCGTATTCGATTTGCGTGCTCAACCTTTTCTTTTGCACAGTCTCTACTGTAGTGAGGACTGTCGAGATGTCGACCGTTCTGCACCCCCTGCTGCGTTTCTGAAGCATGGCTATGGTCCGCATCATTGCAGCACCTGTTCATCAACTGGTCACAGCACTCCATTCTGCCCATCTCGCCCAGACGCCTATGGAGACATCATCAAGGGTGTCCTCGACAATCCCACATTGCTTCTACCAAAAAGGCAACGACCGAGCGCAGGTACAACAAGGAGCTTTTCGACCAGGGCCACGTCCTCCTCATCTTCATCCCCACTGTTTTCTCCAGTTGATGCAAGTCCCGAAGTTCCGCCCATCCCTGACGTTACTCGTCCCAAATCACCATTCGGGATCAAGCCGACTTCTCAAACGAGGTCCGCGGGGAATGGCATCCGCACCCCACCTCTTTTAGCGCTTGATTCCCCTTCACCACAGCTTCGTCCCGTTCTCCGATACAATCGAAGGATCTACACAGGAGGAACACGCTCTGGTATAGCTGCATTGAGGAGGCATGCACGCACTCCGTCCGGTAACCAGTGTCTGTTTCCTCTGCGCCCCCCACCTGAAAGTGCCCCGACTTCGGCCGTGACATCACCGGTGCTCCTGGCGCAGGAGGGTAATAACCGTGCTTGTGATGACTCTCGAAGAAAGAAAAAGAGGAACCGCCGAAGCCTTCCACTTGGCTTGGCTGGCCTTAGTACTTCGCTTTTCCCCGCCTCTTCCATGACACCGGCAGCCGAGCCCTCCCTCTCCGTGCAGCATGCACATGGTCTCCAGAGCATTCATGGCGTGAACATAGCCACTGTATCTCAAATCCGTGAAACTGCGACTTCATACAAGCATCTGAAAAATCATGAAGATAATTCATTGAGAGACGCGACTCCCACAAACTTGGCAATACGGCTGGAAGCTTTAGTTTTACAACGCGCACAAAACCTTGAGTGTAAACATCACAGAGCACACTCCAAAACTGGACTTTCGGCTGCGGAATCATCTTCCATCGATGCTTCTTCATCACTTGTCAGCGACCTCGATCTCAACCCTGTTGAAGTCAATGGCCGTGGCAGGTCGCCCAGAGATGTTCGTGTGGATGCGGGCGAAAGTGCGCATTGGCATCCGCCCACATTCTCTTCGTCACGATCCCGTACTCGTTCCAAATCGATACGTCGTCAGAGTAGAAGCCGCCGTCGTCCACGCATTGCTAACCCAGTTACTCCTCTTGAACTGGTTCAGCCACCTATACGTGGAAGGCAGACACTTCGGGGTCTCCTATCAAGCTCTCCCAATCATCGAAGTCAAACAACGCGCCCATCTTCAGCTGTAGAGGGGACTTACGTGCTTGGTCGCCGTAGCTTGCTTTCTCCGGAAGAGCGAGATGCGGCTGGCAGCGGCTCGAGGATGAGGCGAAGAACTGAAGGACGACCCCAAGAGTATAGAGATCGCGGCGTCGACCGAGAACGAACGTTGTCCGCTTGGCTCACCCAGCGCAAGGTAGAATTTCTAGGCTCCAGTGATGACGAACACTCTCGTGGCAGGTCAAGGTCCAAACTTCATTAGCATTCCCACCCTATCACTATTCTCAAAAGTTGACTATTGCCTGTTCACACGAGCCATGCATGACTTTACGATTCCATGAACCCCATTGCATCTCATATCGTTCGCAAAGTCACATTGTCACCCTCATCTCTAGCATCCCTTCTCCATGCATTCATTGCTTGTCGCCCAGTTGCACTTCTGGGTAGTGTTTTCCCGTTCGTTCTGTCATCCATTCAGCATCCGATCCGTCCATTTGCATTCGCATCCCCACAAATACCCTCATCATTGCATTCGAACAATATTGAAAAGTGCCGTCAGTACAATGTTTGTTGGAAATATGCGGACATCCTCTCGTTTCAGAGCTTTGTTTTTACTACCATTAGCACAGTCATACTTCCTTCCCTCTTTCCGGCCGTTTCATCGCTGATCGTTAGCAGGATGGTCGCTATTCCCTATCTCTGTGGGGGTCAAGCCCTTCGATGCTGCATGCCATCGATATTGTATTTTTCCTCGTTTTTCCTCGTTTTTCAATGTATTTTCAAAAAAAATGTGTTCATCAAATCCTTACATTTGTCTATTTGTAGCAAACGTTGCTGAAGGGTGGAAAGAGTGTGTTTGAGTGCACGGTTTGGGTGTAACTTGTTGAGTGACCAGGATTGTGCCGTTACGGGACCATCTAAGACAGAGAAGAGCTACCATATTATCAAGCAAGCCTGAAGCTTTATCCTATCAGGGCATTCTCCTGCCCTTCACCCCTTGTTTTGAAGCCCACCATTGAGCCATTGGCAGACAACCGTCTCAACGGTACTGAGGCCAGACTGGCCAGCAGTCACATCGAACCCTCTTCGAACCCACCCACGAGCTCTTCTCAGTCTTCTCCCTTTGTCCAAAGTGCACGGACTTCAACGGGACTCATAGCACCTGCATCCGTCGTTCCGGCTACTCGGACGAGGGAGGAAGTGGAGTTGGAGGACGCCCTCGTTGACGCTGGTACCTTATCACATCCTACATTTGAGCATCGGCCACCACTGTCTCCTAATACAGGAACCGCACAAACTACGACTCCATCACAGCAGGGTGATTCACGGTCTGGGACTCGGCAGAGGTTTGAAAGAAGCCCGTCCGGAACGTCTTCCGTGCCTCCACTTAGGGGTTCTCCTGAGACCGTCATTGAACGTGCCCATAAACGACAGCGCGTAACAAATCCAACGTCTTTAAGGTTCGTATTCCAGAAGACACTTCGTATTCTACGATGATACTTAGCTATCATCATATCCCAACGCGTACCTGGTGACCCATCTTGCTCTGCCCGCTCTCATTTCACAATCTGTCGTCGTCGGCGCTGGGATTTATATTGCCCTTCCGCTCCAGCCCACGACTGCTTCACCTTTCCTCTTCTCAGCAAACCCGTATGCAGCCCCCTTTAGAAACCGATTCTACATGCTCAACGGATGACCATGACGCGCTCATGGATAACGAAGACCCGTCAAGTTTCGCAGGCCCTTCCAACTCAAGCTCAACCTCACTCATCCCCCCTCCGCTGAATGGAAGTAGCAACGGAATAAGTAAAGAGAATAGATATACGTCCAGGCCTCCCTATATCACATCCTCATCTTCATCTGGTCAGTCTCCTCGTTGCCAATAACATGTGGGTTCCAGCCACCATTCACGTGTTGTCAATTTGCAGAAGTGTCGCCCTCAGCATTCGCATCTTCGTCAATCATTAGGGAGAATGGTAACGTATCGCGCAGTGCGAATGGCTACACAGTAAAGAAGGGTATCTGGGATGGCGCTGACACAGTACCTCGGGTATATCTTCCCGGCACGACTATGTATGAAGATTCCAGCATACAACGGGAAGAGTTTGTGCGGCTGGTTCTGCAAAGCTTACGGGATATTGGTTATATGTGAGTTCTTCGCCCTTTTCGCTTCTTTGAACGTTGATGACTCCAGACGGGGAGTTTCATCAACCCAAGAGAACTAAGCTTTTTCCTGTTTCTCTGTTTTTACAGGCATGCTGCGGATACTCTGGAGGCTGAGTCAGGCTACCAGCTAGAATCAAGCCTCGTGAGCGGTTTTCGGTATTCAATACTTGGGGGAAGATGGGATGAAGCAGAGGAGGCGCTGGAGGACTTGGGAGTGCAAGACGAGGACGAAGTGAAGGTGTGTTTGTCGAACAGCGTACATTACATGAACTCACCAGACCCTGTCTTTAATCCTTAGTCAGCGAAGTTCATGATCCGGCAACAGAAATATCTTGAATCGCTCGAAGCACGACAAACGGATGTCGCCTTGCGGATATTGAGAAATGAACTGGCGCCCCTTCGATACAACCTCGACCGATTACACCTTCTTTCTAGTTTCATGATGTGCTCGTCAAATGAAGACTTGCGCAGCCGGGCAAAATGGTCTGGTTCACTCGGTGGATCGAGGGCCGAGTTGTTGGGCAAGCTGCAGCGTGCGTCATTTTGTACCATAAGTTTCAATCATCGACTAATTTTATTCTCCATTATTAGGAACGGTTCCGCCGTCAGTTATGATACCTCCTCGGCGACTTGAAGCTCTCCTCAATCAAGCCCAGGACACACAGAGACGGTCGTGTCTTTACCATAATACTCGTGCACCTTTTTCATTACTAATAGATCATGATTGTGGGAGGGCACAATTCCCTGGCGTTACTACAAACGTGCTCGCGGAGCATGACGATGAAGTGTGGAATGTTGAATGGAGTCCTGATGGTAAATTTTTGGCCTCGGGTGGGACAGACCAGAATGTCTTCATCTGGCGTATTGGGGCAAGTCAAACCACTGGGTGCTCTGTCCATTAAATGCTGATCATATACATCAGGAATCCAACGGGCTGGTAGGGCGCGAGTGTCATGTTGAGCATGTTCTTAGGGACTTCGATGGTGACATATCTGCCTTGGCATGGTCCAATGATGGGACCATGTTGCTTACAGCGGCAGATAAGACAGTGAAGTTATGGATCGTGAAGGTATAGATATTCCTGACTCAGCGAGTACGGGTGGTCCCTAATAACCCGCTCTCTTATCAGACTGGGGTGTGTAGCAAAGAAATCACTGACCATACCGACATTGTGGGCTCGCTCAAGTGGCTCCCAGATAATTCGGGCTTTGTTACTACTGGGATGGATGCTAAGTTGTTCTTTTACGTTCGTCGCGGCGTTGCTTTACTTTTTTTTGGCTCGTACTGACTGCTCAATGTCAATATACAGGACAAGGGGGGGAACCATTCCACGACGGAGCCTTATATGACTAAAGTTGGGCTTCGAATGGTTGATATTGCAATAAGCCCAAATGGGCGTTACCTCCTAGCTGTGGGGCAACCTCACGAGGCGAGAGGAGTGTCGAACGGACCATTGTTTGACTTGCCGGTCGGCATCTATGCTACCCCAAGTGATGACTACAGAGCAAAGCGAACGCAGTTGATGGTATTCGATCGTGAAACAGATACTCGGTTCTAGTAAGATTTACTTATAGTTGCTACACTTGAAAAGCATTAAGTCCGCTGCAGTTCTCAGATCCGAATAGGTGATATGACAAGTGTGAAGATCTCTGCTGACTCGAAACTTGCATTGATCAACTTTGCACCCAATGTTGGTCATTGCGCGATAATCTCATTTCTACCATTGACGTGCCCTTCGGTCAATAGGTTGTATTCCTTTGGGACATCGAAGGTCTTCAACTTGTACGACGATACGTAGGTCATCAGCATACTGGACAGGTGCTTCGGAGTTGTTTTGGTGGGTCCAGTGGATCGTGGATCGTGGCTGGAGGAGAAGGTAAGAGCGTTCTTCCCTGGATCGCGGGCGGAATCCTGACCGACCTCGGTAAGATGCTCTCATTCACGTATGGCATCGTGAGACATCAGAGGTTTTGGAGGTCCTAGGCGGGCACAAGCACGGATCAGTAACAGCGTCGTTTGGAACCCCGTGGACGATGGGGTGTTTGCGTCTTGCTCGGACGATGGTACAGTTCGCATTTGGGAGGCACCTACATGGACTTTTACTGGCGGAAGGACAGCAAATATGAAAGCACCTCTTGGGGCTCGAGTGAATGGATTTCATCTTGAGGACACAAGTGTCTCACAAGAATGGACCTGATTCTACTTATCTTCGTCAGAATTCAACCGCACGCACGCAACCTCGGATTTCCCTTCTCATCCAACTTCGTCCCACCATCGAGTTCTTGCATTGCGCATTTCATTTTCATGGATACACCTTTCCTAGCATCGTTTTTTCCATTTGTTACAACTATGACAAATCATGACACCTTCCTGCTGTCCTTTTCCGCCCACATTCCTCAGAGACTCTCTTTACATAATGTACTGATAGAACTTCCAATGTAAACGATCCCTGAATAGCTGGCTGCCGTACCATCAGAAAATGTCATGGAGGGAGATCTTCAACGCGAATAGGAGCAGTTACGGAAGCAGACCACGCATTGGGCTTGCTCCTCCAGCGTTTGAGGAGAAACACGAACAACCTAGCGTTAGGCTTGATACTTGCTCCGACTTCACTTCTTCGCCTCCAATTCAGCTTTCAGCAGAGCAAGCCCTCCCGGAAGCAACCGCACAGCACGAGGCTGCACGCGAAATTGGCGCTCACCACCTAGCTCGACTGCCTTTCGTTGCCAGCACTTGGGGGTGGCGAGTATCCTCGAAGGATTGACTCGCTCGTTGCATGCACATTTTCCCTCCAAAGCTGGGAACAGGATCCAACCCAAGTCCCGCACTCCCAATCGAGCAGCATTTAGACGCACCGTCTTTTGCAGCGCGGCTGCTGGACATCTCTCCTCCGAGCTCTCGCATGTCCGCCCTTACGTCAGACTCAGACTATGGGGCACCTGTTGACAAGGGAAAATGGCGCGAGATTACCAAACCTTCGTACGACTATACATCGAACAATGTGCATGCCCTGAACGACTATCACGACGCGCAAGAATGGCTCTCGGACGAGCTGAAGCAGCCTCTCATCACAGAAAACAAACGTTCTCCCAAGAATATGCACAAGGTTTGCATAAATCCTTTGTTGTATTTCCACTATTCAAGTCGATCAATTTCCACTCCTAGCCACCGCCTTTGCACATCTCTGTCACATCCTCGGATTCTTCGGATAGAGAGCACTCGTCCTCCTCAGCCTCTGGCTTTTTGGACCCTTACTATTTTTCCATACCGTCCCCTGCGGAAAGCTCACCAGTCAGTTTGCATCCAGAGACCAGCGAAACTCCAAGATATCAGTGGCAACAATCTTCTAAACGGGGATGCCTCATCGAGCCCAAAACACCAGGGCGCGACCCCGCTGCAATTGATCGGACACATCTCGTTGGAGTGGGGGAACTTACGACTCCGCGTTGGGCGAAGACGAGAGATCCGGGGTGGGACGATGCCCGGGGTTCTGCCGTGAGCTCGCCCAGTCAATACGACAGTAATAATGAAAGTCTTTTGATGCGTTCGTGGTCGTCAATGAGATTGAGGCTCCGAATGACGAAGGTGACCACGTCCTTGCCGTGAGTTATCTTCTGTTTTATTGGTTGTTCTTGCACTAATCTTGCTTTCAATAGGAACGGCGTGGCACTCAGACAGCTCCCTTGCAGCCTCCCAAATGCTGTTCAATCATCTAAGGCTCCTAAAGTTCTAAGGCATCAGTCGTCCTCCACAGAAGAGAGTGGTGGGAAGAGATCCTGTACAAGCCACCACTTCCGTCACGGGAACGCACTCTTCGCAGAGTGTCCGAGGTTACCCTCTCTCGCACCCTCGACGGCGCTTTCAACTGAGACCACTCTGTCGAAGACGGATTCTAACGAAAACGGTTGTCACCACCCCAAAGTATTTTGGGGTCAACTTTACAATCCAGAGGCCTGCCGGGCAAGTCTCACCCCCTTCTTCGTTCCACCGTACCCACCGCAAAGAAAGAACCTCCGAAGAGTTTGAGAGGGACCAGTTTGGTGTCCTTGTGTCGAAAGTCACTGGGTTGTCCTTGTCATCTAATCATTCAGATCGGGGTAGTGACCGTGAGGACCGCGGCTCTCGCAAACATCGCAGCTTAGGAATTGGTGCTCCAGCATCTTTGAAAGACAAAGGCAGAGATCGCAGAAGAACCGACAGCCTGGGTCTTGGCAGTGGATCTGGGACTTCAAAACCTCGCGTTGGTCATTCGCACCAATCCTCTATTTCTTCTCAGGACGCTGGCCGTCGAGTTTTTACGGACCTAGCGCGATTGCCGCCTTCGCCATCTGCTGCCTCCATCTCTCAACAGTTCCCGCGGCAGATGGATCCGTCTTCCGTCCTTATCTCTGGTGCTCCTTCCGACTCTGAAAATAGTGATGCTCGGCGACAGATATTGATGACTCACCAATCATCGCCCAATGTCGCTCATTCGCTCTTGCGTGGCAATCAGGAGGGTTGGTTGGCATTAGATGATAGTTCAGCCGCCGAAGCCCTGCGCAAGCTCGATGGCATAAGCAGCAAGACGCACCGTGGGCGGAGCTCTGTTGTAGGAAGCACGAGCCGTGGTCCAAGTCGTCCCACCACGCCCGCGAGTAAAGGCCTTTCCGCTTCTGGAT
>NW_024067485.1:0-25934 GCF_015039405.1 Cantharellus anzutake
TAACGTATCCATGTTATCCGCCGACCGTGGTGTGCCTAATTGTCTTTTTCTCCAAAAATCTCAAATTAAAGGCAGCTCGTATCACGTGCCGGATGAGTTACGATTTGGCGTGTCGTACACGGGGGAGCCTGGCTTCTATCGCTTTGCCATTAGTTTCCGATCAGCAGACGATATAGTTGCTCAGGACGTCGTGCCGTATCCAGTCCAGTCCAGTAATGTCACAAAGTTTTCCGGTTCTCAGCAAGCAGTACAATCACTCTCTTCGCGAACCTGGTTCCGATCTCTTATACGCAACAGATGCGCCCACTCGTCCGATCAGTGTCTGAATGTTGGTAATGGCATCTCTAAGGGTGTAGATGTTTCGACCCCACCTAATTCCCCATCGCTTCGCCATCACTAGCCCTCTCTACTTCTATATCGACCAGTGTTACAGAGCAACAAGGCCCCAAGCCGCGGAGCTTTGTCGTTGGCGGCGACACTTTGGGGTTCGTCAGCATTGGGATTGGGATAGCATAGGAGTCTCCGATTCAGACAGATGCACGTATCCTGTGACAAAAGCAAATACCGATGGGAAGCTTACAATGATGCCTCTGTGACAGCAATTGGAATGAGTGAAACCGTTATAGTGACAGGGAGGTTCGTGATCCACATGTGCACCGTGGCGTTTGACTCAGACTAGACCTGCTTTTTAGTTCGAGCGGCAGGCTCAGTCTTTGGAACCTAGCAACGTTTGAGCTCATTCGTTCTTTCTGCCTCTTAAACGAAGCACTCAACCCCACAGTCACATCACGCAACCTGGTCCAGATTTGGCGGTGTCCCAAATCATTTTTGGGCACGAAGTCCTTGTGGCCAGTATCGGAAATTAGGGCGGTAGCATGGCGGGCTTTGCTCGGGGAATCAGAAGCGAAGTCTACTCTGAAGTCCAAAAGAAGACAAGGGAATAACGCGACTGCGAAATGGCACCGTAAGTCCTCTCTTGTCCTTGATTTCCTCGAAGTTCATAATGTCGGGTTTCACAGAACAGATGGAACTGAGAAAACGATATCGCTGAGTCTCGCAAAGAGCTGGACGATGAACACACTACCTCCCTGATGGCTCATAATCGATTGCGGGATCAAGTGAGCACCATGCAAGAGCTTGGCTTGGATGAGATCGAGGCAGTTGAATACGCCCTCATGCTGAGCCGTGATGAAGAAGAAGCAAGGATTCGTGCCAATGTGGCCGAGAGGCTCATCCAGTCTGTTGAAAGCGATGATGGACTCTTCAGCGACGATATCCTGGACGTCCCTGGGACGTGCTGCGACAATTCCGAGTCCATCCCGTCTCTTGGAGATCCGACTCCCGAGGCTGTGTCGTTCTCCTCATCAATTCCTGATGTTACACATTCACAATCCCCTCACCTTTCTACTCCTATCCCATCCCCTCCTGTTTCTGCTCGTGTACCGCCGTCATCAGTTTCTTTTCCAATCTTGGCGTGCTCTCTTTCTCCCAGGAGCTTTGGAAGTCCAAAGATCATGGTGTCTCCGAGGACGCGCCTCGAACCCACGGAGGCAGGGAGCTCCTTCATTGTGGATGCATCCTTCTTGTGCCCAAGTCCACATCATGGGGACTCAATGGCTCAGTCTTCCAGCACGACAAATATCGCCTCCATCGATAACACCACAGATACTCACACATCACGTCGGCGGCCATCAACTATGTCAGCAAATCAAGCTGCAGGGCTAGAGTTGGCCTCAGGATGGCCGCCTGTAGCACCGTCATCCATCTCCGCATCACCTGCCCCTGAAGCAACACCGTCAAGTAGTACAGGAAGGTCTTGGAGTGCCGTAGTCTGCTCCCCCGTGCCACCCATGGAACCTATTTTCACCAATAGCTCGGCTGTCATTGCGCAAGGTGGTTCGTATGCAGCAAAGGCATCCTTCGGAGGAGCAAGTCTAGTCAATTCAGCGTCGGGGGGCGTTCGCGCTCGACCTTCTCTTCTCACCGCGAGCCTTGCGGGACACAATTTGACTCAGCCGGTTTCGGCAAAAGACAAACACGACCGGGCATTAGTTGTTCGTCCAAGAGCCACGTCTCATGATAGGAGTAACCCTATTTTAGCGCCCTTAACGCGGGAGGCGGAAGACGCTGAACTTGCACTCGCGCTAGAAATGAGTCTGGTTGAGGCTGGTGTGAAGGCGTAGCTATTGTGGATGGGTGTTCTAGTGCCCGGATAGGCGTCGCCTTCAGAGGTCTCGTAGCAATTGGCTTGCTTGGTGAACATGTATCCACGTCTTTCTCTGTCCTCGCTAAGGCACAATTTCAGTTCAATATTTATCACCGCAGTTGGAGGATTGATGGCGATAGCGAGCGGGATAGCCGCTTGAAAGCAAAAGAAAAGAAAGAATTGATTGAAAGAAAAATATCGATGGAGTACATCTGAATGCGTGAAAACTTGATAGGTTCCTGGAATAACTTTATAAACTAGTCAAACTGCCTCCGGCTGGCTTTGGACATATGATGACGGTAGAACTGCAATGCATTTGAGAGTGAAATCCGAAGTACAGTGGTACAAGTAGAAAGGCAAGCACAGATACTGATGACGGGACAACAACAATACACGTATAATCGCAAAGTGCGTGCGCGAGAATCGCGCGAATTCTAAGCCGATTAAGCCCACGATCTTGACAGCCAGAGGACTGAGGAGTCAACCAAGGCCGGCACCTCAGCCCGCCTTACACTTTTTTAGGCTCAATAGGCTTATTCCCACGCATGAATCTTGCGCGCTTGTGCGAGCTCAGCGCTTTCTCTTTGCTTCTCTCGCTGAATTCACGCGTTCACGGCTCCCCAGCCTAGTTTCTTGACAGCCTGGGGACTGAGGAGTCACTGGGTCGGCACCCACACCGACCCTTTCACTTTTTTAGGCCGATCACGCGCACGCGCTTCAAGACGCGCTCCTCCCACTTCCCTGTGCACCCACGGCTCCTGGACTTTCTCGTACGACTCCTGGAATTCCTCCACCTGTTTCCTCACGTCTCAACACGCTTTTCCTGGGGGAATTCACGCGCTTGTCACCCTCTGGACTTCCCTAACGTGTTATTCACGTGTGCTTACATTCCAAACGTGTTCTTGCACTCTCTACACGCTCTGCCCCCCCCCCCCCCTCACACTCAAGATTCACGTCCAAACTTGTGCATTCTTGCAGAAATCACGGCCTCGCGCTTAAAAACATGCTCTAAATTTGATGATGGGTGGGACCGGTGGCGAGATGCATTCTCAGCATTAGCACGCGAGGTATGGAAATTGGCGAGGATGTGGAATTTACGGCATTTATTTCAGTGATTTCTGCTTCAATCTTGATCGTCAACTGCTCGCTGAATATATAGACACGGGCCAAGAGACATTGTTGATAGCTAGAGGCAGCACATTAATGGTTTTCCGCGGAGACTTGGAGGTGGTCTAGCACACCGCGTCACTCAACACCTATCCACTTTCGAACGTGTGCCCTCAACACCACTTCTAGTTTTCATTTGCATTTTAAACTTCCCTCCCTTTTCTCGATCAGTTCAGTGTTCTCACCAGGGAAACAATTCTCAACAAACTATCCATGCAATTCCCCTAGTATGTAGCTCTTCCGCCCATCATTCGATCCGCATGTCTTTAATCTGTACGGTCTTCTGTCCGCTTTCACTGGCCTTACGCAATTTTGTCGTTGTGCGTTCACATGGGTGATTAGAACTAGAGTGTAGAATGTGTGGAAGGTAAAGTGAACGTTCCTGAGGATTCCTCCTCAAAGCCTTATTGACTTTTCGTCCTCAGCGTCGAAGTCAGGATGCGGGAAGAGCTTCTTTTCCACATCCAACCGCGTCCTCCGGTCGTCCCTCACTAACTCCCTTCCACCACCACCCAATACGCTCCACTTCTTCTTGCTCCCACTTCTTCATGCTTTCTTCATGCTCTGCCTTGATTTCTTCGGGTGAGATCCCTGTCAACATGTATGGCATCCACAGAAGTGTATCCCAAACATCCCAGGCCTGTTCCCATTTGGTTAGGTTACTGTTATGGGTTGCACTGCTGCTTGCAGGTGCATCTCCATTTTGTCGAGCCGTCCTACCATTTCGCTCTTCGTTATGCTGCTCTTTCGTCGTGCCTCCTTTTAAATTTTCACCTCGTTTAATTGCCCCACCAGCATAGTACTTGCTCGCACTTTCGTCCATCGACTTCCTGAGATCCCTTGAGCCCCACCGCACAATCAAGGCAGCTGCATAAGTGATATCAAGAAGGGTATTATTCGGTACGATATCCGGGCGGATATGCCTATCAGACGGAAGGTGGCTCAACCCTGAGCCTTCTGTCATACCTGATGAAGCATTATGAGGCAAAGCTGCACGAGCCCTTTCCGTAAAGGCTTGGAGAGTAACAATGTATTTATCGGGCTCTTCAGACTCTCTTCCGGGAATTTCGTTCGACTTCAGGAACTCGTTTGGCGTCTACTTCTGTGTAAGCACTGGAGCAACAGGGCAGAATAAATACTTTACGAACCCGAAGAAATGCAACTGAATTATCATTGAAATACGAATGAAGCTGAGGGGCTAACAAGAGCATATTTCTCGGATCATCAATGCCCATGTCTTGAATTGGATCATGATGATCGCTCAGGATGTCACGCAGATACTGCATGAACACTGTCAGTGATACTGGCTTTGAGCGTGTCGAGTCCCGGTGAAACACACATTAGAGCCTTTGGCACGATGAATCAAATGACAACCTGCGCAAACCTCACTGCCCATCTTTGTGAATGGACATCCACCGTAATACTTCTGCAGTTCCGAGTAGGTGGGGGACTTGCGTGTGGTGGGTACCCAATCATATGTACCAACTCTCGCATCCCAATCCACAAATGCGGGATCACCAGAGAGCCGGTACACAAAGTGGTCCTCGCCATCGACACCGCCGTCCAAGTCTGCAGGCTTGTCGTTATCATGAAAGAATAGGGCCCCTGTGGTGCCACATATGGCATATGTGGCATAACAGAGCCATTTGCGTGGCCTCGCAGAAAGCGTGATTAGGGCATCATGAGGGATTCGCAATAGTAGCTTCTTCTGCAGACCATCGTCGAATGAGAGTTGAACTATGGCCTTCACGGACGAGATATCATTGCGAGTATCACTATCAGCAGCCCGGAGATCTTCCGCCATCTAAGGTGGCTTCACAGAGAGTGCAAGGTGGATGATTGGAAAAGGCAATCGCCAAGAGATTAGAATGTCACGTCTTGGTCGTATCGTTATCGGGTGGACTTAATCGTGACAAGGCGTGAGATGAATGCCCCAGAACCACGGGGAGTGGCCTATGTTGACCGGTTGAAGCTCCTCAGTCGAAACCTGCCGCAAGAAACACGTGTTTGGCCGGCACACATGCAATTGCTCCCAAACAAAACAATAATCCTCGAGTGTTCACTTCGGCTCGGCCCCATGCAAGAAGGAAACTATCGGAAAGCAAAGCAGAGGCCTGATCACTGGTTATATCAATGTGTCCGGTACTAATCTTGTGGTATTGGGCCGGGATGCGGGAGAGGAAAAAGGCCAAAAGAACTGAAATAGCTAGAAGATTGGGGGAAAAAATCGTGGTGGCGCGCGCGTGAATGCATGAAGACCATGAGTTCTGGGAATGGCTTTACAAAACGCGATCGTATGCATGATGTGTGGAAAGCATGCATGGAATGCAGACGGAACGTAGGGAGTATTAGAATTGGGTAAACGGGAATGGGAATTGGGCATGAGAAGGTGTGTGGCGCGATAACGAATGATATCATATCAGTGAGGATTGAGAAACAGAGAAAAGTCAGAGGGGACCTGCTGAAGGAAACGGGATGATGAGCTACGAATACAAAACGTAAGGTGGCAGTCACAATGATGTTGAGTCGGAGGTGATCTACTAAAGTGGACGTTGATGATGCATTAAAGACAAAAGAGTCAAAGGATGCACAATACGACAACAAGATCCTTACGAGTAAGAAAAGGAGAAACTCAAAGAGGTACGAGCGCGCGAAGCCAGTCATAACCCTGATTGCAGCAAAGAGGCTGAGTCGAAAGGACAGCTAACTAGCACACCTTTCTTGGCAGGCTTGTTACCCCCTACCTTCCGAGAACTTCCCCATCGTAATGTTCTTCAACGTATGCTGAACCACGCCATGCGAGATCATATCTTGAGTTCCCTAAACCCTCTCACATCTAATCGCCCGGCCCCGTTCTTCATCCACCCATGCTCGGCCTCCGCTTGCACTTCACCAACTGCACCCGCGCCGTTTGGCTCCCCAGGTTTCGGTCCAGCCTCAGAAGGTCTCTTTCCATTTACAGTCAATATAACCCTCTTCAACCGAGGTTTCGGTAACCCGAACTGTTTCCTCTGTCTTCTCGTCAGCTTCGCCGGGTCCACGTCCCCGCTTAATAAATCAACTTTCCCCTTCTTTACTCGTCTTCCCGCTACCTTCTTCGTCGGTAATTTTGAAGGTGTCGAAGGGGACGATAAGGAAGTGGATGGGAGCTTAGACCCAGGGGAAATAGTACTACTCTCCCTCTCACCTCCTTGTAACATCTCCTCGACATCCTCCAAAGACGAAAGTTCTGAAGACTCCTCATCTTCTTCCATCTCTGCACCTATCGAACTCCCCCTGGAAGGAGGAGGATGGGATGATCCAGGTGTAGTGGTTGAAGAGGAAAGAGGTGGTGTGACGACACTATCTCCCCTCGGTGCATTCAATGTTGATCGGAGACCTGATAAACCACCCGCACGACGTTTTGCACCTCGCGGATCGCTCCCGTCACTTGGTGCTTCATCCATCGATTCTAATGATCGTTTTGGTGATCGTCCTTTAGCATTAGAATCATGCAAATGAACGTGGAGGGCGCTAGCAGAGTCAGATGGTGTAAGAGGTGCAATGGATGAAGTAGCAGTGGATTGTGATAGGGTTGTCGAAGAGGCGGAGTTGGCGTCGTCTGCTGAGGAGTTTGTAGATGGGGTGAGCGAGCGAGGAAGGGGAACTGTGGAAGGAGCGGTGGGTGTTGGGGCAGTGATGATTGTCGAGGGTGGCACGGCGGTATCAAGGGTTGCAGGAATGGGAGTTAATGCTGATTGGGGCTGTTTTCGCGGTCGGCCTCGTAATTGTCTCGCACGCAATGGGGGTGTTTCTAGGCTTATTGTTGCGGTGGCTGGTGCAACTGACGGTTGCGGTAATGGACCAGCATCCGGTCCTGCTGGGATGGTGGTCGTGGGCGCCATCGCTTGAAGTGGGAGTTGTCCAGATACAGTACGCACGGACGAGAAATGTTCCCAGTCATGGTATCTAAATATGTTTCCAACCCATGTGGCGTTAGCGCTGTTATGATTCAATGACGAATACAATGTGAAGGAACTTACGCAACATAAACAGTGTCACCCAGAGATGGATGAGAATCTATGTCCTTCTCTTTGCCTTCTCGTAACTTTTCGCGTCTAACACGACGATGCTCCCTTTCTAAACTCGGTGAGGGCGGGGGGTGAAGCTCTTGTTCGCTCCCAGTAAAAGCGCGATCCACCGGGCTGAGCGGAGCGCCCGTGTTCCACTCAATCACATACACCAATCCAGGCTGAATAACCTTGACATTCTTGCGTTTGAGATGAGCAAACGCGCTGAGTTCAAGGTGGCCCCCATATGTGCCTGTTTGTTGTAGATATTATTGTTATTAAGTCCCATCACATGAGCGGAGAAATAAATGGATATGCCGGAGAAGGCAGTGAGAGTCGGCGTTGAGAAACGTGTAGTGGAGAGAGCGGGCTTACCAGGTTGTCGCATACATATAAGATGTTCATCGAACCCACGGTCATCCTCTACGAATCCAGCGTAGCGGTCCGGATGAGCAGCCATCCAATTGGTGACCTCGGCTCTGAGAGGGAGATGATACCCCTCTGTTCCATATAGCTGATCTGAGAGAGCACGAAAGAGACAGTTGCCATCACCAATCGTATTTTGTAGCGCAAGACCAAGGGTGGCTAGTTGGGCACCAAGTTCGACCTCAGTACGATCCGGGTCCGTCAGCTGATATTGAAATGCCAGGGATGAACTCATGTCAGTGAAGCTGATTCACCTCTCATTGATGGAGCAGTGATCATGGACACTTAACCTTTGGCTTATTCTGCCTCGTACGTGAGCGCGCTGTAGTTGTTTTTAGAACGTGAGTGGACGGGAGTTTGGGCGTGAGATGAGGTCAACGGAGCTTGAATCAAGAGCAAGGTACGAACGTGGCGGGCGCTGAGTGTTCCTCTTGCCACCCTTTCCCATGGCTAGAGGGGATGTAAGTGAATGTGTGCGTGAGCGGTCTTAGAGCAGTGGCGGATGGGTCACAGTCAACAACAGGGTGGTTAATTTGTATGACTGTTTTTGGGTGATCTGTATTTAATTTGACTCAACACCATTTCCGGATCGCCCATTTTAGGAAAGGGGTTCGTGGTCAACACGGTGTCATTGAACAATCAGGACCGAAGAGGAAAGAACCCAACCCATCGATGTGACTCTGAGGATGGCATGACTGATATATTTTGATATCACCCATGTTGTACATCCGCGGAAGTGGTGACGGGTTCGTTGGGCGCTTAGATGAATAGTGACCGGTGGAGATTCCCGGTCAACCATGGCGATCATCGTTTCCATCTCATTTACCCATTGCGGAACGTGGCTCCGAGATGCGCGCTCGGCATCCAATGCTGTGGTCTTCGTGATGCAGTTTTTGTCAGCACTGCGAATGATGATTGAATGATAATAATAATAATTTTTTGATTGTTGGCAGCTAGAGCAACCGGGACTCGTTCCTTCGCGGCCTATTGTCGTTGCGGGCATGCATGGAAACCGCGTGCGATGTCGTGCGTTGGCTGCTGTCTTCCCCGCGGCAAGGAGCCACACATTCTTAATTCTGTCGAGTGTATCTCAGCTTACACCAGTCTCTACCACCTGGCAGAAAGGGTTATTTGCGCCGGAACCAAGCCCAACGTACGCTTGCGAAGAGCGTGGCCGAACATCCGTTGCCCTGCCTTCACAGGCGGAACCCGTGTTGCGCGCGTGACTGCAAGGGACCAAGGCACATTTAATACACCATGACAAACGGCCGGACCTACGACGAGCAGAACGAGAAAGACAGCGGAGGGGCCAACTTCCAGGCTGAGTTCAACAATATGTACACAAGTATGTGAACCTGGTCTCAATGAAACTGTAACTATGAACAATCTCTTGGCAAACGATCCATTGGTCAGGTCATCTTCCGCAACAGCGCGATGCTCTTCGGTCACGATTTCAATCAGCGCCGGTGACGAGCGCTTGAACCACAATGCATGGGTTGCTAAGCATCTATCCATAAGAGAGAAAAAACACTGAAGATAGTTTTAAAAATGAAATTCTTCCAAAAAGTGTACATGTAGTACTCGATGCATGAGAAGAGCGTTGTGACGAGTTCTTCGTTGAGCGTGACACTCTGAAACTTAACATTGTCTGATGGACTTTCTCCTGCGGCGCAACACATCCTAAGAGCGAGATCAAAATATTTGCGTACGTACTCCCTGGGTGCCGCGCGCGGCAACTGCATTTATATAAGCATTGGCATGCTTCGGCCCCCGTCCCCTCGGCTCACAATTAAAACTCCCAGTGCTTTCGCGTACAAGTCTTCAATCCACCATGTTTGCTGCCATCTCCTCTTTACTGCCAGCAGGCATGTTGCAACTCGAGAGGGGGAAGGACTCCACCAGTAAACCCACCGAGGGCGATGATCAGAGCAACACTGATGCCAGCCCAATGTCGACTTATGTTGAAGCACAGCCGGCCGTCACACCCCTAACAACACCAAGTCTACTATCTTCTGCTCAGTCTCGGCCGCCTACCTCTACAGGAGAGAGAAGTGCGCTCCGTTCACGTCGGCCCAGGTCAGAGAAACCTTTGAATGAGGTGAGCACGGTCTCTCGACCTTAGATGCCCGACTGGTGGTCAAATCTTTCCTCCATGGTCCCACGCATGCCATCAGACGTACATCATCGTACGACCTCCACCAGCGAAAAATAACCACCCCCTTAACTTACAAATTCAACTCGTGCCGCCAAGACTGAAAGACAACACATCACGCTCCGCTTCTTTAGCTTCCCAACAATCTGGCGAGTATTATAATGCCAGTATTGATCCTCAAGCTCAGCGGACATCCTCCCCATCACCAACCACTGCTGTTTTTGGCCCATCATATCCAACCCCTACACCCCCGTCGCATGATCTTAAACGCGTTGCATCCATACGATCCAACAACTCCGATCGTTCCGCTGGATTTTACGCTTCAACTGCTCACGCGTCTTCCGTCAATTCGTTCGCGTCCACCTCGTCTACGATAGGGGGAAATGCACCACGACGCATTGTGCCCCTATACAACCTTTCTGCTCATAATGTCATGCCAAATTACATTTGTGATGCCGGGACAGATGCCAAGGTCGCGAAATTCCAGAAACGTGGGCTTGAGGTTATACGTGTAGGTACTTGGGAGCCTGTGGAGGTATGGAGTTCGTATCGGCAACGCGTCTCGAGAACTCCATCCATGGCTCCATCCGAAGAACCTGGTGCTCTCGAGCGAAACGCTACTCTTCTGTCAGGCGGGAACGCGCTTAGCACCGATCTGTTTGTGCGCAATTCTCCTTCCGCATTTGAACTCCCGGGACCGGGTAAACGCTCCAGCATCAATGAGAAATCGCCGAGCGTTCATCTGAAGGATCTTCCACCTCCTATGCAAACTTCACCCCCGCCTTCCGCGAACCCTGCAAAGAAACTTTTCGGAAAAATGTTTAAAAAGAATAGCAGGAATGGAGGGGATGATGACAAATCTCAACCCGCATCACCTGAGCCCTCATCATCAGAGTTTTCTTCCCGAAGCAAACGTTTCTCGGCGCGTATCGGTGCGCTCTCTGTCCCGCTGTCACCCCAGCCTAGTGTCTTCTCCGGTCGATCAGGACATGTATCCTCTTCGCACTCTCAGCCTCATGAACCTATCCTCCAACCCCCTGTTCTTGGATTACAGGCTGCTCTGCATTCCAGCCATTCAGCGCACCCAACGGGACGTCCAGCTCACTACATCTGGTGCCTACGTAAATGGGCTAAAGAAAAACAACTCAATCCAGATAGCCTCCTGAAAGCTTTAGCTGTTGGGTTCCATGGGTTGAATTTGAACTTATTGGAGAGCCATGAAAAGAAGCACGGGAAAGACTCCGTTGATACCTCGTCGACGGGAGACATTGAAGTTCGGTTCGAATGGTCTAGGGGGAAAAGTGCATCGTCCAGAGGGAAGGAGAGAGAGCGACAAGTCATGTTGAATTTCAAAAGTCCCAATCCCCCACGGCGATCTTCGTTCGTTGAGAACGAAAATGGACTGTTGCCTCCTGCGACTGGGGAGGATAGGAATAAGGATATTGAAACGATGTCCTCGACGTACTCGAATCATTCGAGGGCGTCGTTGCACAGTAATGTTGTGCAACGATCTCCTGAGTCGGCTGGGTTAGGCCTGACCTTGACACAAGGTGGTGATGGAGGCGAACGATCACCGTCTCGGCGGCGGTCTCCTACGATCAGTCGGGACGACGATACGGGAATGACAGACGCAGACGATGGAGGTGCAGATTCAGATCCGGAAGACTCAGAAACCCCATGGACGTGCACGTTGCACATTTACCCGTCTCACCTTCCCCCCCTTACCGAGCAAGAGGCAAAAGAACGTGCTCTTTTGCAGCAGCAACGACGACTATCTGCCTCCGACCCCAATCCGTCATCTGGAGACGATAATGATCTTCCACCGCTCCCCACTGATGGTCGAATTCGATTCAAACTCGCCTCACTAGTACCTACACCTCATCATCCTAAAATCCTCGGCCAATTCAAACTGCCGTTCCCCCTACCTGACGTAGCCATCACGCCCAACGCTTCCTCATCCCTATCTTACCTTCATTCCATCAATTCAACTGCTTCATTCTCCGCGCCTTATTCAGACTCCCAAACATCACCTATTCCCATCGCACTGCGGCGATATGAGTCAGGAGTGGGTGCTCGATTTTTACCCAGGACGTTAGCACCTGATGGATCGATAATGCGTGCAGCTGATGTGACAGTCAGTGATGGGAAGGAAGGGGGGGGAGTGGACGTGAGTACAGAGGTTTTTCTCACTGCGGAAGATATAAAGGATGTGGTCAGTTCGACGGGACTTTGGCTTTGTGTTAGGGAGGGATTTGGTGGACTTGGGAGGACGAAACGGAAGGGGGATGGGTGGCATATTAGGGCATGAAGTGTGTGCTGTCGTACCGTAGGTGTACGTCATGTGGGGTTCCTGCGTATTTTTGCGCGGTCCTTTTGTTGTATCTTTGGTTTTTTTGGTTGGGTGACTGTTGATCGTTTTACGATAAGTCGCTTCTCATCAACTTCTTTCTTTCTTGGGGTTAGCTGTCTTTCTTTTGTGTCTTCCCAGGGCTGGGCCATAAGGGCCTTGTATGTTTAAACGGTGCAGTTCACGAACTCCTAGTCGGCTTTTTCCGAATTTCCGATGTTTACCCGCAACTTCGTGGAGCCCCAGCCTCTATGGAAGTCGTGCTTGTCGGGATCAGCTAGCCTCGTTTGTGAGGTGCCAGTGCCCCTTACATTGCCTTCTGGATAGCAGGGGCATCTTAGGCCAGAGTGTAGACAAGGATAGGCAGGTGACCAGCCTTAAGACAGGGAATCGTTCTCGTCTATGGCGACATCTGTGAATGACACTGAGTCTTGCTGAAACGGAGTAATGGTACCTTCTATGGGTCCCAATCACCTTGCGCGCGTCGCCTACCGATTGGTCTTTTCAGTTCGGCTGATCACAACCCTATTGGGTCTCGGGTGCTGGAGAGAATTCGCACGTTCATTATCGAGCTATTGGAAACAACCACAGACGTCCCAACTCAGAAGTACTTAAGAGGTGAACCATACCCGAAATATCATACTCGGCTGAGGTGGCCTGGTCACTGTGCGCTGGAGATCCTATGGTCTCTTAATCGGGTTGCAACATAGTAGCAGCATCTACGCCGTCCAGAACGTACGAACCGCTGCTGAGTCGAATTTGATGAAAACATTGCACCATTTCCTACCCAGGATGATGCTGACTGCACAAGTCCTGGTTCACGTTTCCGGGTGCCCTACTGCGCGTCGTCATCGTCCAAAGGCCCGAGTAAAGAGGGAAATGCCCAACGATAGACCTCTCTAATACAGCTTCTTCCAAACAAATAACGTGGGATCTTGAATGGCCAGCCCAATTATTGGGCCCTTCCATGGAAAGCGCATCTTGGCATTCCTTCAAGTCGTGTCCAATAGTGTATTATGCACATGCTCACTGAAATTGATCTAGATCAAGGGGAGGGGGGGATTGCCACCCTTCTCTCTTTCACAGGGATATTTCTGGTGAACACATCATGTCTTCGTCAGGAGTCCCATGTCAACAGTGCCTTTCGAAGGAGCTGGTAAGCCGAATATTGACCAAGTCTTTGTCTTTATCTGCCAGGCGGATTATCTGAGGGGCTTTCAATCCCTTTAGACTGCACACACAGGATGCTGTAGTCACAACGATCAGATCAATCGAGAAAGCGGCCAGGGCTCAACGCCGATTACTGTAAGTCCAACGGCCCTGATTAATACGGGAATTTTCACTTGTCTCTGCTGCTAGGGAACTATGACGGGTGAGCGGTTCCCACCAGGACATGGTGCGAATCCAGGCGGAATTCAGGGTTATCCTCATTCTCAAGTGAAACCTTCCCTAACTACTCAAAACGAAAGTACTAGCGGCAATCACTAAACCATCCGGGATTTTGGTTGACCGTGGCATTAGCGGATTTTGGCATAGCTCAATGATGGAGTCTTCAATGGATCTGATGACGAGCAACGCCTCAACCCATGTCACGACATTTTTGATGAAAAGTTGAAGACTGATTGTACAAGAGATCTGTGATACGTTATGTTGAAAAAACTGTCTGCACGGCTTGTTCACTCACTCCCCCTGTGGGCCTCCAAGCTCCGATCTAACTGAACACGCCTGTTGTTGCCCCAGCGAAAGAAACCCGCCGTCGACAGTAAATCAGGCAATCGAAATAATTAAACTCATTGTACAATTTGGTCCGAGACCAAATAAGGCTGGCGGAGCTGGCGCTCGAGCTCTATTCCAATAGAGGCTAGTAACCTGCCTATAACCTGCCTACGCTCGAGCCCTATAACCCGCGTCTCTTTTATCGGCGCATTGTATCCGCTGTCGCTGCATCTGCTGCGTGCACCTCGCATTCGCCGCATGACATGCTGATTGCTATCCGCACACATCAGCCGTGAGGCCGGAGCATTGTCAGAGTCAATACTGTCAATTAGTGGCCGCCAGGAACCCTGGCGTTTCTCGCAGCTTTCGTGTTTTACTACCATGCAATCTTGTGATCATTGGCCTTACCCGACCGCACGCTCGCGCGAATGACTCAGTAGGATCTGGCGCGCCTGAACTTCGCTATATGACGTCTGATCAACAGTCAAACTCTGGGCGTCGGCACCACTTTCGTGATTTCACGCCGATATTTGATGATAGTGTTGACTGGGTAATGGCCAAGCATACGCGGAACCTCGGGCACTTAATTAGCTGAAGCTGGATCCCTTAGGCCCGAACACTCCGACACAAAATCTCGAGCCAACTCCTGCAGAGGGTACAGAATAGCATGATAGCGTCCCTCATCTATGTTATTATCCATGCGCCAATCAAACAATAGCTGGGACCAGTGGAAAATGATAAGGTGAACGCCCAAACATGTAATGGAGAGATAACGAAAAGCGCACAAAGCTGCTCTACGCAGAGATCCGATACCACGGTAAGAGGTTACCTGGTGACCAGTATGTGTTTTGTGATTCGTGTTGACTGCCGATGCCTACTTCCAGGTCTGAATTGAGCCCAAGAATTTTCGAATCGAGGTCATCATCAAATTGTCGCCTGATGAACCCATCGTTTAGGAGAGTTTTCAATACATCCCGAATTTCTGGTTCATCATAGACACCTTTAAGCCTGGAGAAGAGGTCCATCTGTACGAAAGGTACATCATCAGGATTATGCCTCTTAGAATGAATGGCTATCATGCCTCGGAAACTCCAGGTCGGAGCCAGATGTGACTCATCACCGCCTTTAGCGCTGCATCCCACAGGTTCTGGAGAGTTTGCCCACGTATATCCTTCCATCGTCGGGGGAACACATTTATGAACCTGTTCTGGTTTCCGGGGTTGACCCCGCCCTGGGGATCGGAGGTGTCACAGACAATGGGACTCGGGATCCGAACGGACCAAGCGGGAAGGTGCTGGGACGCGACAAGGACAGCTGGGCGGCAATATCCCGCCCAAAATGCAAGAGGTTTCGCAGTACTGGTCAGCATTTTCATGCATCTCACGACCAATTCTCGTGGGACCTGTACTTGAGCCTGCAAAAAAAAAATTAGCAAAGTTAAGTGTATGATCGAGAAAACAAACAAGTAGATTCTCTTTCGAGATTCCAGCTTCTCCTGCATCCCTCACAGCATCCAATACCTGATGGAGCTCGTCAGATAATGCTGAGTTGGCAAACAACCTTTCCGAAGAGCGTAATATGCAGGCTTCACAGTCCACAGCAGCCTCGGCAACGCATGGATGAGGCCCACATGCAGCATCAAATGTTATGTTATGCCCTAAGGCGCCAGTCGGGTTCCCTATAGACGGCAACTCCGAGGTCTTGTAAGCTGGTGACACGCTGGGCGATACAGAGAAGGACGGATCGTGAGTGTCCTCACTGACCCGATAGGTAAGCATCGGTTCAATGTGGTCATCATCTATTTCAAATGTTAACTCAAATGAAGGTTGTGATCCTTGCGGTTGCGAACCAATTTTCTTGCTGTTTCCCGCCACCATATCCTTGATTTCTTCAAGCGAAGGGGGTTCCACCTCAAGCTCGACCTACGGCGGTATATGAGATTTCTCATGGACTTCCACGAATCAAACGAATGAGGCTCACCTTTTCATCGGAAACCAAACCTAACAATGCAGCAGTGGTGCCGTCAGAGGCAAGCAAGGGCCATTCATTCCAGCTATTTTCATCATTTGCAAGCAAATCTTCTTCCAACACGATGGCGTCCCGATACACCTTATTGGGGAATACACCAAAAATTGCCGAACTCATTCTATACTAACATAAAAATTTGTCCACACAAATGGAAAAGTATTGCGTACGTGTCGTGATAACGGTATCCGCGCCCCGGCTTAGGGTGTGATGGGTCATGATTGGAGAGTGCGAGAACATCTTCCGTACGAAGAGCTTCGTTAGCTTCGGCAACTTCTGTGTCCCCAAGCTGTTGTAGGAGTGCCACTGCAAGTTTATCGTCGTAAATGTTCTCGGGTGTGGATACAGTCATCTAGGATTGCGGATCAGATCTATCGGTTTCGGCCCCAGCTCACAGAGTCTCGCCTTGATTGCTGCCTGAGTAAGCCCCCTGATTCTCGGACCCCCTGTAGAAGGGGCATCGCTGGCAGACCTCATGACGAATGGGTCGGAACAAAGAGCGTTTTCACGAACTTCATCTCCAACGGTGGTGAGGAAGTAATCGAACTTTGGATCATAAGATCGGGAATCGTCCGTGTATCCGAACCGCTGGGCAATCAGGCAAATGCTTTTCGGAAGTGTTGCACCGAACAGCTTGGTCTCTCGGTCAATAACTCCGGCCCGACTACGTCCCAGACACTGGGTTAACAATGGGTACAAACTGAGCAGTAGCGAAACCTACAGTTTACCCTTGTCTATGTATCTTCTTAAGAAGTCGACATGCGTTAGCAAGTCAAAATTTACGGGGTCATCGGGATGGTCATCAGGAAGGTCTGTCGATCCACGAAACTTCAACCACAGGTCCATCCATTGAGCTTCCAGCCTCTTGGCGTACGCAGCATGTCCTCCTCCAAGGACTTTGGAAACGCGCATACGTGCGCTGTGACGAGAGATAGTAGGAAATACCTGTGAGAGTGCTCCCCAAACTGGTTTCGAGAGGTGGCGGCAGCGAGCTCTGATGATGGCGCCAGCGTCTCGAGCGAGCTCGTCGAAGTCGTCGTTCCAACCGAAACGTCGTCGAGCCTTCGGAACTGCGCTAGTGTTCTCTTCTGTGAGTGAGACTGAGGCCACTGTAAGACATGCTGGATTAATCTGATCTCGCACCTCTTCTTTCTTCCTTTTTCTGAGCCGGACCTTTTCGAAGTAGGGGCCGGATGGTTTGGCGAGACTTGAATTTAGTTATCAGCTCCTTCATGACCAGAGGTTTGTTGATGTTGAGAACATTCTCGATTCCTCTGACGATCGATGTATTCCTCTTCAAGCCAGAAAGCCCCCCAGAGTTGGTAAAGGCCTCGCGCCACTGTGTTAAGCTTCTTCGTTTTTCATCAGGGATCGGCCCTCGATATATTGAATCTAAAAGTTCCTCCCATTCCTTCTCCAACCGCTGTTTCGTCTCGGCAATCTTCAGGGACAAGACCTTACCCGGCTCACGACGAGGTTTAGTCTGACCAAGTAATCGCTGTTTTTCGTTCCGTAACCTCCTCTGCTCCTCCTCCATGAAAGAGTCGATGGCGTCCAGCGGTGCCCCGGTCATCTCTTTCCAGAAGGTAAGATCAGACTCATCATACGCACAAGTATTGATATCCAAGCACGACGAAAGGAAATCGCGCTGCAATTTCGCCAGCACATAGGAAGCGCTCCACGAGATTGGCCGTCGAATATGGAAAGCAATAGAAGGATCGCCTTGGAAGAGGGCACGAGGCAAGGAGATGGGGCGTGTTGGGGCTGGGGATGAGGAAATAGAGGCATCATACAATAATTGCCAGTACTGCGTCCTTTGTTCCATGGTTCGCATTGGTTGATCTAATTTGTGCGGGGAGCCGTTTTCAGCATCTCTGAAAAGCCAAATGGGAGCCGAAGGAGTGAATGTCCAATAAGAGATGAACCCCGAAGTATCTGGTTCCACATCAAAAGAAGTGGGTTGGGAGGAGTTCGGAGTGGTAATGAAGGGCTCCGCCGAGCTAGACGCAACGAGGGGGGTGACAACGCCAAGTTCTCTCAGTCGACCAAGCGTGTCCGTGATGTATTTTCGGCATTTGCTGTTCCCGATTCCGAGAAGCCGCGTAACACTCGGGGAAACCTCTGAACACGGAGTCCACTTATGCTGAGGGTCGGCCATAAATGCAACCACTTCGTCGTGAACCTTGGAAGGTGGTACCAGCGCACAATAAGTCCCAATTGGGATGCCTTCCCATAAATAACGAGTGGAAAAAACGGGAGGATTAGCGGACACGATGTGAAGTGCATTTCCTCCGGCCCCCAACAAGTCTATCTGATTAGACACGAATAGATGTAATTCGCGAGCGCGAGCGAATCGGCCCACGAGGAATCCTAAGCTTTGATCGATGACACGACGCTCGCCAAAGATATCTTGGCGTATTTTTCGAGGATCGCTAGTTCCATCTCTGATTGCTTTTAGCATCGACTCGGATTTCTCCTTTGTTCCATCGTGACTAATTTTGGTTTCGTCGTAGTCAATAGAAGTACCTAATCTCGGAAGGGCGGGTTGACTTGGGTGAGATGAACTTCCAAGGGAAGTGACAAATTTGTTGACATCTTCAAGGTCTGTGCTGATTAGATGGACAATTGTGAATTTGTCGGTAGTGCCTCTCTTGGTCGGTAAGACCACTCGTTTCAGAACAACTCGCCCTCGGTCGCTGAGACTGTTCATTGTCTTACTCAGGGTCCGCGGATCTAAAGACATCCCTTCCGGAGTACTCGTGACTACGCCATCCGCGATCCTCCTTTTGATGACCTTTTGGAACTGTTCGTATATTCGGTTCTCCGACAAATGTGCGATCCCCCCAAGATCCTGAAGAACTGTCAGGAGTTCTTCCTGTCGACGCAAAGCCGTAAGATTGGCATCCCTGGGTGCTGGGTGTTGAAACCATGTCAGGAAGGCGCCACAGCTGACTGCTGGGAGACTCACCTCTGATCCCTTTCCGAGAGTGCGCTTTGGTTGCTTTCGGGTTGTGCTGATCTGCGGATGGGGACGCACTGTTTGAGGGGGGACGAGAAACCCCAGATTCAACATTTGTCGTCTTACGACGTTTAGTTGGATTTTTTTCAGATAAACTTGCTATCGCAGGACGCTTTGTGGCTTTCCTCGTCTGTGAATGACTGTTGAACACTTCACCTGTCGAGAACTAAATGAGATACACACTAATTTCAACATAGGGTCCTCGATTATCCCAGGACGTTGGTCATTGATAAGAATCGATTGTTCGGGTAAGCCACCACCAATTAACGTCGAATTGACAGGATTTCCATTATTGGAAGTACCCTCTGGGTCCTTGACTTTAGGCGGTTTACCACTGAGCTTATCCTGTCCCTTCGTTGAAATTTGGGATGGAGAAACCCCCATACTGCCAACACCGGCAGAAGAATTGTCCGCCTCAGTCACTGTTTCTGGGTTCTGTCTCGCGGCTCTGTTTCGACTGCCCCGACCTAAGGTTAGATCTCCGCCTCGTGTTGTTTCATGCGTAGCGGCAGGTGGGTTCTGAGGATCCTGCGCCAAATTCCTGTCCTTTGGTGGCCTGCCATGTTTCTTTGGTGCCACTGATGGAATATTTCGAATAGCGTTAGTCTTCTTTTCTGGCACACTCCACTCCTTTCGTGGGCGGCCTTTCTTGACAGTCCCATCGGGCAGTATTGGATTCCGATTACGAGGAGTCCCATCTGCTTTAAGACTGGTCCTACGATCTCGCTTCATTGTGGGGCGACAGAAATTGTCGACGTATGTTGCCAGGGTGTCAACATCCCCATCGTAAAATTCTTCTTCGAGGAATTCTCCAAAACTTGCCGCGTCAGACAAGTCCTCAGCCAGAATATTTCTGAGTTTCTCAGTGACAGCATTTGGATCAAGTTGTGAGCGCTGAAGAACCGATTTTGTCCAGTATTCCGTGCGGCATTCGCGCCCATAATGCATGACTTCGGAGACGATAGCGAAATGGCGGAGATGATGGGGCACTGGATGTTCCTCATTCTTCTTCATGAGATGTTCGATTGTACGCACATCGAACTGACCGAGGAGCGCCGTCATTTCCTAGTAGGTTGTGAGCCCGCGAGAGAGAGCAAAGGGTGGGACGGGCCGTACATTGTGCGTCTTACCACGTTGGGATAAAGTATCCGCAATTTCAGTTAGCTGGCGATGAATAGTGACATTCCACTTTGCCAACGTCTCCGGAACCTCATCTAGAATTAAGGGATATGTCAGGGTCCCCCGTGACACCGCATTTCTCACCTTTATGGGATCTTCCCTGGACACGTTGCCCACCTACGGTGGGGCGAATGCAAATGATCATCTTATTTCGAACCTTTTTTGACGGCACAAACACTCGTTCAATAAGCCCGCGGCGTTCCATGTTAATGATTTGGCGCCGGAAAAGTCGTCGATCCGCGCGAGTAGGGTTCTGACATCCCTGAAGTGGTGCAATACGCCATTAGTTGCTCCACCTGAAGGGGAGTGTACCCACAATGGCGAGCAATGCATTTGTGTAAGCATGAGTGTTGTTGGCACAGTTTCCCAGCAACTTTTTGACACGCGCAGCAACTAATGGGAAGCTTCCGAGTGTCAGAGGATCCAAAGGCTCAAATTCCAAGGATTGAGCCTCTTTGACAGCTTCATCGATATCATGTTGGGATTTTTCCTCTTCATCCACCAGCTCCTCTTCGTGGGTCCCATAAACGGCGGAGGCAATGGCAAGTTCGTTCTGAGAAGGGCCGCTCTGAACTTCTATCGCGATAGACTGCAGTTGTCTCTCCTCAGCAACCATTTTTTGCCACACTTCGCTATGTTCCCAAAAGTAGCGATGAACAACACGATTCTTGGAAATCCCAGAACTGCGGATCTTGTGCCTGATGGGACGAGGGAAGTGGCATCAATTGAAATAAGCGATTCAACACAAATGATGACTGACACTAGTTCGAGTTCCTCCAGGGATTTGACAAGGTGGAACATCGATCCGGATGAGTATTTGGCGGTTTTGGCCATCTCATCAACCGTACAGCCTTCGTTTCGACCGCAAGCAACCAGCTTGAGCACCGTGTATGCCATGTCTGTCATCTTCGAGGGCTACTCCGCGATTAAATTAGTCAACATCCAAACACATTCCATAAGCACCCACTGACTCTCGCATGAGATCCTGTCAAAGTCCGGAAAATTGTTGAAGGGTTGGCTGCAATACGCAGAGTAGAGTCATACGCAGTACAGAGGTCTAATAAAGGCGCGGACTTTCCATCCCCACCGATTGGCTGCAATGGGCAGGTGCTTTGAGAGGAGCCTTCGTCCTGGTTTTCTTCCGAATCAATGGATTTATTCCTCTTACGCTTTCTGGCGGAGGTCATCGGATTGGGAGCAACGAAGACTTGCGGAACTTGAGGAGGACAGAGGCCTATGGAGACCTGTCCAGTACGTATTACAAGGGAGGATATATACTGAATAAAATTATCGTCGATCAGCTGGTCGGAGGTGCTAATATTTTGTGCGTCGTAGTGCTCTTGAACAATAGTCTTAAATCGAGAAATGGAACAGCCTAAGCACGAATCGAACACGGGAGGATGATTCACTGAGTATCTCCCAGAAAATAACCAGCCAGCCACGAGTGTGCTCATACCGTAGTCGCCCTCAAAACAAAGTTCTCGCACGCAGTATTGCACAAGAGTGTCCATGTGTCCGAAGAGTCAGACTCGGTGTCAGGTTCAAATAAGTTTCACAGTATGCGTTCCTTGGAAGGCTTCTTTGCGCTTTTGGTACAGCCGCGGATCGTCGCCTAGTGTGGTAGAGGCGTCAGCAGCGCTCCCTGACGTTGATCGCTGTTTGTGTCGCTGGGAAACGTGACTCGTTGAATCAAAGTTGAATAGGAGATCTCCGGGACAAATAATCACTAATAAGCGATGATCCCTGCCAAACGCTTCGTCCCGCATAAGTTACAGTTCTCAGCGCGTACGATGCCAGCCTCATTAAAAATACCCGTATTACCTTCTGTCAAGGCGTTTAGGGAATGGAGGCAGTCACTAGACAACCGATCCATAGGGTTTGTGCCAACGATGGGGGCTCTACACGGTCAGTTCGCCCTTCTCATCCTGATTCTCTCGATCTAAGTGTCATGCGCACAGATGGGCATATGAAACTAGGTGGAGTGTGCTTAATGAAATAACTGTGTTATTTTAACACAGAAGCAACAAGTGGACAGGTCTCTTTCTGAAAACAGCTTAACGGTTGTCTCGATATTTGTCAATCCTGCACAATTTGCACCCCACGAGGACCTTTCGAGCTATCCCCGTACATTTGATGGTGATATGAGAAGGATTCACGAAGCCGTTGGACGAGACTCGATCGATTCAAGCGAAACTCCCAAATGTGCCGTATTTTTGCCCACTGTCGAGGACATGTACCCTTCCGGTATTGTCCAAAACATAGAAGATCAGAAAGGAACATTTGTGCAAGTAAAGGGGTATGAAGAACAAATGGAAGGAAAAAGTAGACCCAAATTTTTCAGGGGCGTTGCAACTGTGAGGGATGCTTCGCTCGCAGGATGGTATCTTCTTGAACCGAGATTATTTACATTCCAGATTGTTACGAAACTCTTTAATGTGGTGCAGGTGATGCGTGTGACTGCCTCATTTGTGTGGAATGCGATTGAAGGAATCCTTCATTCAGCCAACTCGAGCATACTTTGGGCAAAAGGATATTCAACAAGGTCTTCTCTTACGTCGCATGGTCCGAGACCTTCTTATCTCCCACCCCCTCCCTGAGAACCTCATTATTGTCCCAACTCAACGGGAAAAAGAGGACTTCCTTGCATTATCCTCCCGCAATGCCTATCTCACATCCATCGAACGTCCCTTTGCCCCCACACTATACCAAGCTCTTACCGCTGGAAGACAAGTGTGGGAGGAAATATCGGGTTCGGGGTCACGGGAGGGGGTTGTCGCCGCGGCGCGAGGAGTAATCAAGAGGAGACAGGAGGAGGCGATTCAAGCCGGTGTAGAGATGAGGTTTGACTATGTTGAGGTGAATGACCCCGACACGTTCGACGTTGTGAATTGGCGCAGAAAAGAGAGGCCGAAGGTCAACCTGTCATCATCAGTGGTGCTCTTTGGATCGGAAGAACGAGGCTAATAGATAATCTTCTTAGTGGAGATACAAAGGAGATTTTCAATCAGTTGTAGGAACATGATCTCACCGCCACATGATTGTCTGTACATTGGCGCGCAATGCAAGTGAATGCGAGCCTGAATACTTCGTAAAGCACTCACGCGCCGCCCCGTAGGTGAGGCGTTGGGGTGGGTGGCGTCGGTCAGTTCATGCTGATGACGATACTGTGGGCAGCATAAGACGCTCTCCGTTCGCTCACAAACGGGTCTGGATCCTACTATCGTGTTCGCCGCGGCGCAAGGCTAATAATTCTGTGTTGTGCGCTGATTTGCGCCATAAGTTGAAATTCAGTTGTTCGGTCCGATTCCCACACTTGCGCCTTAGTACAGCCACCAAGCCACCTCTCCGTTCCCTTCCGTAAGACCGATTGGGTCACGAGTAGTAGATGCTTTTTGTATTGAAATCAGAACGTGACTTGTAGCGGAAACAAAATGTTGGAGAACGCGATTACGTTGCGCACAATATTAGCGCATTGTTGCGCGTCCTGTTGACGTAGCAACCCGACGTGGCGCACCGAGTCACACAGATTGCGACTACCCGCACTGGCAGCGGGATGGACACTATTTTGTAAGGGACATGGAGACATTTGAGTTGGGTTAGATCAGTGGTTGGGATGCAATCTAACCTATGATTGGTGGCATAAGTGCCAAACATGCCCGGATCGGAAATTTCTGATCCGGGTGTAAGTGAGCAATTCCTAGGGGACAAAGTTATATAGTATGGAAGGAAGAGGACATCAAGGTGATTCCAATGCATGTTATGCAAGGAAGATCAGTGAGGAACCCACAAAGATGAGAGGGTGTCAGTTGTGGATTTGTTGAGGGAGTGCAGTGGTTTAGGCTGGAGATGCAGGTTGGGTTTTCTGAGGCCCCTTTCTATTGTTTTATAGTGTGTTGTTTGTGACATTGTGTTTTCTATGGTTGTTTGTATATAATGTGGGCTAGTTACATTCAGCCACACCCCGCTTGGTGACCAGATCTAAATGTAGCAGAGGGGAAAATCTCTGTTACTAATTCAGCAGTCTTGAGGGAGGCAAGGCAGCCTCAGAGTGTCCTCAGGGATATGGGCACCAAGTCCAGTTGAGTTTCAGGTCCAGTCTTGATTTCCATCCAGGAAGCCACTTGCTGGCCCCCTTTTTCTTTCTCATCCTGCTGGATGGGAGTAGGCATGGTGTGTTAGCTGTTAGGTGGTGGTGGTGGTAGGCTGGTGTGCCGCTGTGCCACATTCCCAGTGCCTATCCAGTGCCTATCCAGTTCCTGACCCCCTTGGCTTTTCCCCCCACTTGCAATGCCCTTATCAGAAATTTCCCATCTGGGCGTAACTGAGTGATTCCCCAGCTGCCAAAGAAAGAACAAATAGAACAGCATAACTGACTCCCCAGCTGTAAGTGTCAAACACACCCAGATCAGAAACTTCTGATCTGGGCATAATTCTGTGGCTCCCCTGGCAGGAGTTGAACATGTCCTGATCAGGGACTCCTCATTGGGGTGAAATTAGCCTCTTCTACTTGCAACTCTGGGGGGAATGTGACATAATTGCCACTATCTTTTGCCTGGTCTAATTTCCTTATTAGGAAAATATCCCACACATTCAACCTTAGCACTGATTGGGTAACCAACACAGCCCCATCAGCACCACCATGTCCCACATCTTCAGCCCCAGATCTTCTGTCGAATCAAGTCTATTCAACCTCTCCCTGAATGATGAAGAGTCAGACCAGATCCTCATTGACCTTGATAACCTGTACCCCAGTCTGATCAAAGAGGACTCACTCTCTCAGCAGCATATTCACCAGGTGCTCATTGCCAGCGCTTTGCATCCCACCCCTGATGTTACAAAAATGGGGCCGGAGGCGCCCATTTTCGTCCGTTCGAGGCACAGGAAAGGGGAAAGGTTGGGGAAGAGGGTTCATAAGAAGTTACAGATGTTGTTATAGATGTTGTAACATGGAGTTTAACAGATAGTTTAACAAATGGGTTTTCAATGGTAATAGTTGGATAACCTCTATTTCTTTACATATCATGTGATTTGGGTGTGTGCAGGGCCCATAAGAGTCTAAATTGGGAAATTTCCCATTTCCATAACACCTGATCACAACAAGTTTCATTGACTGCCAAGGATTCCAATCAAACTCTGTTACCTCAAAGCACTCCATAATGCAGGCAATCCTTTGGGTTTCTTAAGGTGATCACTGGAAAGAAGATACAGATCGAGGCAGATGAATTTGTTGCACCAGCCACATCTACTGAGTATGTGATTCGCATTCCTCTCCACTGTCTTGATTTCTGCCTCCTCATTCCTTTCGATGGTGGGTTTGGGATGTTTCTCCCCTTGAACCCAGATGAGTGGTCCTGGACTTTCTCCCTGGACTTGGGCCAACCTCAACGTTCATTCAACAATACATGAGGTTTCCTTGGCTTTGACCCCACCTGTTATGGAAATGGGATTTTCCCATTTTTAGCCTCTTATGGGCTCTATGCAGTACAATATCACGTGACATGAAAATAATAACAACCTAACCAACTATTATCACCCAAAACACCCGATGTCTATGTTATTGTAAACCCCACTGTTACAACATCTGTTACATTAATTGTAACATCTTCTCAATGTCACGGCCCCTCCTGCACCGGACGCTATAGAAATGA
>NW_024067486.1:0-25917 GCF_015039405.1 Cantharellus anzutake
TTCTAATGGATAGGACGCCGAGCCCAAACCAGTGATCAGAAGCCTATCTACAGTGCAACATACGGTCATATCGGGGGCTGAACGCGTCGAACGACGCGTGCGTCACTCACGGCGCTTTCAACGATTTGGAATGCAAGAGACGCGTCGGCTTTACCCGAACGCCGTTTCTGGGGACACCTATCTCCCCAGATTGAATAGGTTCTCACGGGGATAAGGTCATTCAAACGGGTCAACATTTAGTGCATTTGCCACGTCGCGGCAGCGTTCTTGTCGCCTTGGCACATGACTCGGCTTTTCATCACGCCGTCCGGAGTGATAATTAAGTTCTTCTCCTCGTCTGCCGGATCTACTCTCATTTGTTCGTATGCGTCTCGTCCATCTACTATGGACACAAACTTGTGACGGGCTACTCTATCACTTATGTCGGGGAGTGGAGAGGACATTGGGACAGTGTTCTCATTGATTTCGCGCTTATCTACTACTGTCCGGATGCGTACTTCTCCATTCGGCCCTGGTTTCTTCTTGAGGACCAGCAAAGGCATGCCATTAGTACCATTGTAGTATACCCATCGTCCAGATCTTAGCATTATATCTCGTTTCTTTTCCCACAAAGGACGTAAGGGTTCGGGACACATAGCTCGTCTGAACCTGTATATCTTCCTTTCATCCTTCAGCGGGATCCGATGGTTGATATTACGCAGAGGTGGTAACGGAGTCTCGTCAAATGGTTTACAAAGCTCGGCTGCCTCGTTCCTCAGCATCTCCCTTAATTTTTCCAAATCCCTTTCGATCAATACCGATCTCAGTGATGGGATCACTACGGAGTCTTCTCCTTTTAATGCTTCTGGCGTTGCTGAGCCTATACGCAAATGTGGTGGATTCAGTCCAAGGAGTACCGAATGTTGATACAGGAACGGTGTACCCAAAATCACATCGTAGTCGTGAATGTTCATAATGTCAAAGCGTTTTCTGCAATCGATATTTTCGTATCTGAACGTCACTGTTGTCTCAAGTTGCACGTTAACTCTGGAACCGGTGACGGCCAGCTGTACTGGAAGCGTTGTCGAAAGCTTCGTTGTCGGCAGCTTCAGCTGGTCCACACAAGAGGTGGAGATAAAGTCAGCTAATGAGCCAGAATCCACGAGAGTGCGGCAAACGTTGCCATTAATATAAGTCTTAATTACCATTCCCTTGGGTAGTATGCGCGTTACATCCTTCGGGGTTGCGGTGGTACGTTCAAGACCGTCTGACAATCGGGCGCCCTCCATTCGGAGCTTAGGTCCTTTGGGCTTGGCTGCGTTAACTGGGACATTTTTCACACTCTCGGTGGATGCGCTCATCGAGTGTAGCGGTCCGGTAAGTGATTCTATTTCTATCATACTTTCTTGGCTCTGCACGTTTACAGTGTTTACGCTCACACTCGGGTTTCCTTTAGTCACAGGACAGTCCTTCGCTAGGTGACCTGCCTGTTTGCAGTTGAAGCACAGGCCTTTGGCTCTCAGCTCCTCGCTTTCTTCTTTGGATAGCTTGGTCCGCGACGACTTGGGTCTGCGCCCTCCAGACTTCTTCTCGCTTTCTCTTTCTTTCTTGTCGTCGTTCTGTCTTACGGCTCTGTCATCCTTTTCGGACCGTTTACCTTCCTTGGTCTGGTTCTTCTGATTCTCGGACGAATACTTTCTTTCGCGTTCACTTGGGCGATTTTGGTTTCTCATACGACTTTCCTCGTACTTCATCATCTTCTTTGCCCGCTCGGCATTCATGGCTATAACCTTAAGTTCTTCTATCGTGCCAATGTCCGGGCTAAAGCCATAATCCAATAACTTTACACGGTAATACTGATCTAATCCGTTGAAAACACGTTGTACGAATTGTCGATCCGTAATGTCATTTATCCTTTTCCGAATACGACCCATTTCCCGAACGTACTCTTGGACCGTTGAGTTACGTTGGGACCATCGCTCGAAGCGATCACGTTGGATCTGGCGGAATTCTGGTGGAAAGCACTCGTCAAAGAGGGCTTTCACGGCTGTGGTGAGTGTCCAGCCCCGTGGTTCCAACGCAATCGTGGACACGTACCAGGTAGCGGCCTTGCCGCTTAACATATGTTGGAGGTGTTTGACCTCGTCCCATCTGTGGACCTTGTTTAATTCAAAGTAGGTCTTCATGCCGGCGAACCAGACTTCAAACTTGTCGTAATTGGCCTCACCGCTATATGGTTCAGGTTCCTTGACCTTGACGCGTGGGCTAGATTGCTTTCCTTTCTTGAGCAATTTCATAAGTAGGCTTGTGTCGTTCTTCGGAAGTGAGGGTTAGATCGGTTTAGATCAGTGTAGATCGAGAGTGTGTAGGTAGCGAAAAAATGTGAGGGACCTTAACGTCGGCAGAGGCCGGCGATTGAGTTCAGGTGGTTAAGGGACTCACAAAATCTTAGGGTGATCGAAAGTCGCTGAACCAAAGTCGAACTCGATATTACACTAGGGGTGTAAAATACAAGATCTCTGCTTTTCCTATCTACTAAGGTTCTAGCTTATATACGGTTCTCTACGCTTATGTAAGCTTATCGCTTACACCGCCTAAGTCACTTGTTTTGCATTATTGACATCGAAAACATTTTCGTGCTGCACATTTTCTATGGCTCCAACGACAAGGACTCAACAGCGGAAGGGGGCCATACAGCTCCGTAGTGGGAAAGTGCAGCAAAGGGATGGGTCAGGAGCTCGCTACAAAGGAGTTTCCAGCCAAGCGCCACCCCAGAAACGAACAATCAGGAGGAAGGCCCTGTTTAGAGATCCATCGTTAGATAGGGATGAGGATGAGCCCAATGACGAGGTTGAGTATAGTGATGACAGCGAAGATGGTGGGGATGGCGAAGATGAAGACGGTGAAGATGGTGAGGACGATGATGGTGATGATCGCGATAATCGCGACAACACAAATGGTGATGGTAGCGAGGCCGAAGAAGCTGTGGATAGGCCTGAGGATGAAGATGAGGGTGAGCATATAGATAGAACTTGAACTAATCCCCTGATTTCACTATAGGTTCACACCCGCCACCGAGACGATCCCCAAGGAAAAAATCCATCATTGTTGGACGAAGCAAATCTGCTCATGGTCTAGTGGTATGTGTTCTGTGTCTCTCTCTTTATTTTCCTTTACCCCCTGTGATCTACTGATAAACTGTCCTATAGCGAGTAATCGATGATGAGGACGATAACCCAGCTGCGGCACGCATTGGCAATCCCATTGGGGCACAACTCCCTGTTGTCTGAGTCGTGAAGGGTCCGAAGGTAATGTCTCATGTTTAATTAACCTATCTCTTGACTCCTACATTTACAGAGTGGCCGTGGTCGCCATACTCGGTCGCACACCTTTGGGGTCCCAAACGGTTACTCAATGACCGCCCGATCACGCACGTCTTCGGCATCAAGGCAATCTTCGAACACCCAGGTTTCGTCGCATGAATACCACCCAAGTGCCAGACTATCCAGGTCAAGAAAGCCACTCTCCACCTTGCAGTGCATGTCAGCATCAACAACTACCGACCCATCCTTGGCTGTGTCTGCAAGTCTCATCCTTGACAAGAACCTTACTGCCCAACAATGGACCGACCTCGACACCATACTCTCGTGCATCAAGCACCATTTCTGCTTCTTACTGGCAACCAATCGCCTGTTCCCCAATGAAACAGAAAGGAACCGGCTCCTTAATCTCGCCGCTAGACATGCGGTGCTCAATTTTCCTAGGAATAACCATAAGCTCGTACAAGGAGCTCATCTTCTCCAAGTAAGTTGCCAAATTTATTGCACTTCATGTAACTAACAGTTTCAAGATTGGCAAGGACAAGCCATCTGCTTTTCGTAACAAAATCAAGACTTTTGCCAGGGAATGTATCGCCAAGGAATATGGGTTCTCCCCTGTTCCTTGTGATGCCAATGTGAACCTTGCAAACCGCCTCCTCGATGCGACCAACTTTTACTTTCAGGAATGGGAAGATCCCGGTGTAAGCTGCATGATTTGAATGGAGACCTCTTGCTTAACAATCATTAGGGACGACGTGGCCGATATCGTTCGCAATGTTTCCAGAATGTGATAGGGCACTTATACAGGGATGCTGATTGGGAATTGTCATGGGAAGGGTTTACTGAAGACCAGCATAATGAGCTCCTCCCTCAACTGATTTGGTTTGCAGCAACAGTGGTGAGTGGCAATGACTCTGAGTATCATCGGGAGATTACTACATAACATTCAGATCGAGCATCTACTCAATCTGCATGCAAGGGGGCCCCACAATTTCAGCGCAACAATATACCGTGAAGTCTATGACACCCACATGAATGAGTACTTTGATTGGCTTAATGAGCAACAAAATGCTCCGGCATTGTGGAAAAACATATGTGTGGTATACCAACATTTACGAGTGTAAGTTATGTTTTTTTTATGTCTGTGTGTCACTAAATTGGTGTTTGCACCAGTGCCCCTCCTCCTCATCAAACCTTTCAAATCTCATGTCCTGTCCGATATGAAACTGATGACATGTAAATAGAAAATGTTATTTCGTAATACATGTTGTCTTCTTTGTCTATAATTTCTGCTGGTGGAGAATTGAGGTTACAAAAATACTAAATTTACAGTTCATCTTGTGACCCAGAGAAGGGGGTAGGGGTGGCTACTTTGGGTGGCTTATGAGCCGGAGTGGGTGTAGGGGCCGGGGCTGGGGCCATGGGTCTGGTCTGGGTGGCTAATTGGGCCTGGAGATCTTGGAGCTGGCAGGTCAGCTCCGCTATCTGATCTTCCAGCGACATCAGGGGGGAATAGAAGTAGGTTGAACCCTTCTTCTGCTGTCAGGGCTCGGTCCTCAATCGGGGACAGCCCAGCCTCAGGCCTAGGTGTGTGTGATGTTCCAGGTGGCTGGGTGCTAGACCCTGTCCTCAGCTCCTCAAACTCACTGAAAGGACTAAGCGGGGATTGAGTTGTCATGTATTACAGAGGGTAACTACAACTTGCCTAAGCGGGGATTGAGTTGAAGGGTGAGTTTCCCTATTCCCCGCTTGGCTGCTATAAAAGGGAAGTGTACTGTACAGTTCATAACGTGACTCTGGGTAGAAGCTGAGCATGTTCCCGCGACTCGGAAAAGGTGTCACATGGGTTAAGGCGAGTTGCTCACCTTGACCCACGTGATTTTTTCCCATGGGCTCACATGCGGGCTGTAGTTGTGAGAGATATGTAGGGGTGGGGAGGTCAGGGAAGTGGGGGAAGTCAGGGAGGGTGGTTCTGGGGTGTGGTTGGGTGCCCTGACAGCAGGGTCAGGGGCCAATCCCTGACACAGACCCACCTGGCCACACCTCACCCGCTCCCTGCTGTCCATCCCTCTCCTTCCTCCCTCCTCCCTCTCTCCCTCTTTCTTCTCTCTCTTTCTTCTCCTTTCTTTATTTCATCCTTCTCATCTTTCTCTTCCTGTTTATTCCTTCTATCTACATGGACCACTTTCCTTTGTATCAATGTACTATTGACCTGTCTGGCCCACACACCCTGGACAGCTTCCCACTGTGCCCAGCACGTGTGCATGCAGCAGACGCTCTCGGGATCCCCCACAGGGACACCCAGATGGCTGTGGCTGTCTCCGAGGATGATGTGGCACCCATCATGTGACTCAAGCCACATGTACATAAATGTACCTGAAGTGGGAACCGAAGAAGTAACCTTCTTCTCACATTCTCCACTTCAGTCTGAGTGGCCAGGGACTGCTGTCCCTTTCCGGACCTGCCAGTATGCATGCCAGGTTTACACCCCGCGAGGGCCCCTCTGCCGGGCGATACATCCGGACCCCCTCTACCCCAGACACGTCCCTGACACTCCTCCTCCACCTCAGTGAGGAGGTTGGGATCATGTGGGTCATCTGTCATATCCATACAATCCTGACCTCCACTCCAGGCTCCCGGAACTCCGAAACTGACTCTGGAGCCCTACTTCCCTTCCATCACCTTCTCCTTGCTGACTCCCAAGAGGTTATCCCACCTCTGGCTCTGACACCACCTTTGGTCCAACTCCGGAACATTCCGGGTCTGACCTCAACCTCAACACCTTCCAGATGAGTATGCAACACCTATGCTCCTGACTCCGGACCTCCGCTCCGGAATCCTGTTTGCATCTCCGTCTCCAGAACCTCCAGTCTTAGCTCCAACCTCGGACTTTGACCCCACCTCCGCTTATATCCATTGTATTGGTTAGCTCATTCCATTTAATTATGTTTGCCAATATTCTGGAGTTTAACTTCCGAGTTTGGACTTTCCGGACTTATGTCGGACCTTGCAACTATTGCATTGCTCCATTCAATTCCACTATTCTCCCTCATTCCTATTTGGGCTGCTGCTTCCTTTCTATTCAGTCAGCTGGCCATTCCCCACTCCCATCCTCCTTCCTTCCTCCTTGGGCCTTGGCCCTTCACTCCTCCTTTGGGAAACACCATTGAGTCAAACCCTTGACCCTCGGTGTTGTTCCTCATTCCAGCTCCCTTTGTCTCCTTTCAGAGTACCCTTGCTCCTTTTGATTCTGGACCCCTCCTTATATACAATGTACATAGTAACTTGTAACCTCAGTCCAAAATTAGGGACCCCCAGGACAACCAGCAATGGCACAGCGCTCTGCTTGAGTTGCTGAGGCTGAGGTCCTTCCACACTAAGTCTCTGATTCCACTCTGGAGTCGTCCAAATCCGCCGATCTAACATCATCCATGAGCTTATCATTGAACGTTTCATCATCAGGCATATAATCCTGCACCTCTGCAGGATCCTCAACAATTTCCAGTTCTTCTACAGGCTCTGAGTCCTGTAGGTCTTGCTTGTCAGATTCAACAGCTATATTGTACATGCATGGTTTGGGTTTGTCGTGTTTGGGCAATCACATTGATATCCTACCTTCCTGCATTTATAACAACATGGTTTCCCATCCTTATCCAAGGATAGCATCAATTTTGTCGCTGTAGATGATGTTGACTTCTTTGTTTTTGGAGCTGGCAAATAGCTCGTGCACAAAGTCGAGCATTGTCCACTCCTCTGAGTGGACGTGTTCCCACCAAAGGTGTTCTTATACACTTTCTTGGTGGATGAAGAATCAGCAACCTTTTTGGTTGCTGCTGCAGTATTGGCATTGGATTTTTGCATCGTTTTCGACACAGTTGGCACCTGCAAGTCATTACGATATGCAGAGATTGCCCCAATTGAATTGTATGCATGGTCCAGGTGGAGCATGGTGGTCCACAACTCATCTTTCATTGTGTAATCCATGGAAATTTCATGGTGCATAACCATCTCCCAATGCATTTCACCAGGGATGGCGTTCAGGAAATGTTCATTGAATGTTGCCTGGTCGGGAGGCTTAATCATCTCCTCAGCTGCATGATACAGCTGATTATAGAAGTATTTAATCCCCTTCGTGGAATTGTATTGAATGCTTTCATGGACGCTACTGCTGCAGACTTCTTGATGAAGGTGCAGATAAGGATCTCTAGCAGATCCCAGAAGGGGGGGGTTTCCCCATTCTGCACTCTGATGCATATGTAATGCATCAGGAGGTCTTGCACCTTGCCCTCGATGGTGGTTGTCAGAGTGTGGACATGAAACTCGTTGTAGGCTTCACCCTTTGTGAGGTCTTTGGGTAGCTCAGCACACAAGGCCATAAGTGATACAAGTATGTGTATTTTATGGTGGTGTGTAAGCAGTTACCCGGAGGTTCCCGCTTACCCATGTGACTATATGTATCTAATGACATGTGGCTCGGGGTTCGGGGCTATTGCCCTGACATTCTCCCCCCTTGCGTTGCATTTGTGATGCATACAAGGTTGATAGTGAATAAAACAAAGTTTTAATAATTGATTTACATTGAGTTTGAAATTATCAATGAGTGTTTTGTTGTCGCCACTTTAAAGTGGGCAATTTTTGTACATGTCAGTGAAGGAGAGAGAAGGGGTTTAAGGAATAAGTGAGTGTGGGCCGTCACTTTGAAGTGAACAGCGATACATGGGTATTGCAGGGAGAAAAGTAGTGGAATTTGTCGAAAATAAATTTCGACCCAAAGGTTGTATGTCTTTGGTGTTCCTCACTTGTTCTGTGAGGGTTCGTGTGTAAGTGGTGTTTACACATGAGTGGTGGTGGATGTGGGTCTTTTGATGGAGTAGAGATTTCTGCAATTGTTACTTGCAGTTCCTCGCATACAGTATTGTGTGCGGGGCCTTGAGTTGGGGGAGGTGTTTTCACGGGCGCCTCGATGGCATATTACCGTGTCACTTTCCCTTTTCTCAAGGGTGGGGTCATTGCCCTGGAGGAGGGTTTTCCTCCGGGTTGTTCATCTGAACATCCGATTGCTGCGTCGGATGCGATGACGTAGCCTGGGCTACATTGTCGGGCTGTGGGCTCGACGAAGTGGGCGCTCCCTGGGTGGGAGCGGGTTGTTGTGTTCCTGAGCTACTTGGCTCAGGTGTGGAGTATGGTAGGTCTACCGTTCTTCCCATGGGGAAGGGTGGTCATTGGGCTGGTTGTTGGGCTGGTTGTCCAGCATGGAGACTTGCATCTCTTTCCCGGTATTTGGAAGCTTTCGCTTCCTGTTCCACAGTTCTTGCAGCACGTTCCTCAGGAGTCCTGAGTGGTTTGAACTGGGACTTTAGATAGGCGGCTTTGCCTAGACTTTCCCAGGAGATTTTTCCCTTGTTCTCCAGGGAATTATACTCCTCCGCAAGTCTTGCAATACTTGGGAGTCCCAAGAAGTATTTCTCGGTTTCCTTTGCTTTTTTGTGAAGGGTTCTGTGTACCTTGCCACTTTTGAAGGCGGCTTCGGCCTGTTCGTACCAGTGTATGAATTCTTTCCTGCTCACGCTTGTCCACCAAGCATATGCAGCATCGTGCACCGCTTCTGACCCTGCTATTCTCCTCATGGGGAAGTTGGGGTCAATTGTTATGTCAACTGGAGCTTCGACTTTGCCAAACTCGTTGAGTTCGGTGGTCTTGTATAGCATGTGGACACCTCCCTGCAGGGTAGCTTGCCCATAGGGTGCTGAGGTACTCAGCGGCCCGCCGCCTCTGGCAGTGGTCCCCATTTTAGGGTCTGCCATCGGTTGCCTACCACTCTCCCTCTTCCCCTCGACATGGGTTTGCCCTTCTGAGGGCGGGCCCTTATGCAACCCGGACAGGGTTGCCTGCCCACAGGGTGGCGGGATAGTCGGTGCCCCACCCCTTGATGCACTAGTCCCCATGTGGGGTCGCACCTCATGAGGCCCGGAACCGTATCCCCTCCCCCTGACCTGGGAGGCCCCTGTCATAATGGGTTTGGCAGCGAGGTCTGCCAGTGCAAATGCCTCTCTGAGCTCGCGTTTCAGTAATTCGATCTCCCTTTTTTGGAGATCGACCTCTCTCTCTGTGTCTTTCAGAGAGTCAAAGATGCCCTTGGTGTCATATCCATACAATCCCGACCTCCACTCCGGGCTCCTGGAAGTCCGAACTCCGACTTCTGGAGCCCTACTTCCCTTCCGTCACCTTCTCCTTGCCGACTCCCAAGAGGTTATCCCACCTCCGGCTTGGACACCACCTTTGGTCCGACTCCGGAACATTCCGGGTCCGACCCCAACCTCGACACCTTCCAGACAAGTACGCAAAACCTAAGCTCCTGACTCCGGACCTCCGCTCCGGAATCCCATTCGCGTCTCCGTCTCCGGAACCTCCGGTCTTAGCTCCGACCTCGGACTTTGACCCCACCTCTGCTTATACCCATTGTATTGGTTAGCTCATTCCATTTAATTATGTTTGCCAATATTCCGGAGTTTAACTTCCGAGTTCGGACTTTCCGGACTTACCTCGGACCTTGCAACTATTGCATTGTCCTATTCAATTCCGCTATTCTCCCTCATTCCTATTTGGGCTGCTGCTTCCTTTCTATTCAGTCAGCTAGCCATTCCCCACTCCCAACCTCCTTCCTTCCTCCTTGGGCCTTGGCCCTTCATTCCTCCTTTGAGAAACACCATTGAGTCAAACCCTTGACCCTCGGTGTTGTTCCTCTTTCCATCTCCCTTTGTCTCCTTTCGTCCTACCCTCGCTCCTTTTGATTCCGGACCCCTCCTTATATACAATGTACATAGTAACTTGTAACCTCAGTCCGAAATCGACATGAATTCCCCCCAAGAGACTTTCCCTCTGCTAGATCCGAAATTAGGGACCCCTAGGACAACCAGCAATGGCACAGTGCTCCGCATGAGTCGCTGAGGCCGAGGTCCTTCCACGCTAAGTCTCCGATTCCTCTCCGGAGTCGTCCGAATCCGCCCATTCTAACACTCGGCATCTCTTCGTGCTCTGTTGTATTCGTGCCTCCAGTGGGCGCAATGGTCACAGGCGTCTTCTGATGCCCTCGAGTTATCAGACTGTGCCCGTTTGGACAGTCTGGACGAGGAGCCGCTGTCGCTCCCTCGTCTCCCTCCTACGAGGGACTTCATCTCTTTCAGCTCCTCGCAGAGCTGACCTGTCTGAGCAGCTACCGCTGACGCGATGGCTGATTCCCAGCCTGCATTTGGCTGGGGTGTTGTTGGACCTGGGCCGAATTGGCCAATCCAGGGGTTGATCTGGCCAGGGAAGTTCCCTGGGGAGTATGCCTGGGGCTGCAGCAGCAAATGCTGCCCCTGGAATGGCACTTGTTGCGCCATCGGTGCAGTTTGCACCGTGTATGGTTGGAAGCCTCTTTGAGGAGGCTGTGTCATATCCATTCCCAGCCATCGACTTCCGGTCCCTCCAATCCCTCCGTTCCAACTCCGCTCCTCCCTCACCAACCTCGGAGCCCCTGTATTCCGCAATCCTCTCGGTACCCCTCGATGGTCACCACCCCCTCATTTCAATTTATTACCTACGCCTCCCTAAGTACGGAGCCCCGAAGACTTCTGGACAGCTCCAACGTCCGCTAGCGCACCCCCGCCTCTGCTGAGCAATACACTTGCCTGCCTGCAGAGTCCACCTTCGGGCTTATCCCTCCTTTCCGTTTCTGGGTTATCGCCTGCCTTTCCGCTAACCCCGCGAACCGACTCGTCGGTAATATTCAGTCGGCTAATGGTGAACCCCGTTAGCTCCGCTCCGTTCGGCTCCGCCAATTGCGGAACCGTCTCCGCTGTAACCATATATATATCCCACTTGTACATAGGTTACGCCCCAGTAGAAAAATCAACTAGAGTTACCCCCCTAGGTTCTAATTGCCAGTCAGTAAGTTAGGGCACGGACGTGTCACTAGGCACAGCGCTCTTGGCAGAAGTCGCTGAGGCCGAAGCCCTCCGTTACGGAGACATTCCTTCGTCTCGAATCTGGTCTCTGACAGGCTGGGGGTATGTGGTGCCTGTTAGCAACATGGATGGTTGTTGGTTCGCAGCACTCATTTGTGCTGCGTGTGTCGTGTAGTCCATGGCACTTATCTGTGCCTGGTGTTGTTGTTGTTCTGGGGAGCCTTGCTCCCTGGGTTGTCGGATTTCGATATCCGGTGGCTTGTTTGGATCGAACCGAGGGTTGCCTCCCCCAGAGAACGACATTTCGTTGTTATGTTTCTCGTGGTGGTGGGAGGGGTTTTCATTCTTGTGTGTGTGGGATTCACTGCAGTTGTGTGTTCTTTTGCACGTGAGCCTGTGGTTCACGTGGTCCAGGCGAGTTACTCGCCCAGAACTTTCCCACACTCTTGGCTGTGGGCCATCGTCCCTTGGCTTTACTTCCTCCACCTCTGTTTTTGGGGGCGTAGTGATGCCGAGAGTTCCCTGTCTTCTTTGATAGGGAGTTTTTCTGGTTCCCTTACATTTTGTAAGGTGAGGTACTCGTCCAGGTGGATGAGGTCGTTGCAGTTTTCTAGGGGTTCCCATGTGGTGTCCCCTAGTTCCCATTTGACCTTAAACCAGAGTTCGTTGTGAACCCACACGTGGTTTAAGATTTTGCGAACTACTGCTTCGCGATCAGGGTCTTCCCCAAAATCGTAGAATATGTTTACTTCCCTATTTGGGAAGATTTCTTGGTCATTCAGCTCGTGAGGTATGAGCCGGGATACGTGGAATCTTGGGTGGATTCCGCGTTGTTCAAGTTGTGGTGGCAACTTGAGGACGTAGTTTGACGTCTCTGGAAATGTTTCCAGAATTTCGTAAGGCCCTATGTATAAGGGCTTTAGTTTTCCTGCCCTTCCTTTGGGTAGGTTCAGCTTATCCATGGATAAGTATGCAAGCTCACCTTTTCTCAAAGGTGGGTCCGGGCATCTTTTCTTATTCGCCTGGATTGTTTGAGCAGCACGATTGTGTATTATCGCGTCATGTGCTGCCATGAGGTTCTTTTTGGGCGAAGTCATTTACTCCCGGGTAGTCCGAGAGTGGTGCTGTTAGGCACATCTTTGGCATATGGCCGTAGATTAATTTGAATGGGGCAAATCCTGTCGATGTGTTCGAGCTCGCATTGATCATGAATTCCACCATCGACAGTTTCGCTGCCCAGTCGCGTTGCTCTGGTTCAACCATTGCGTGTAGTATTTGTACTACTTTTTGTATCATTCTTTCCACTTGGCCGTTGCCTTGTGGGTGGAATGCAGTTGTGAATTTCAACTGCACACCGAGTATTCAGTGTAGTTCGCACCAAAATTTTGACATGAATTTTGAGTCTCGATCTGATATGATCGAGTGTGGTAGACTGTGGAGTCTTACAACTTCACGAAGAAATACGAATGCTAGTTCTAGTGCGTTCATTGTTGTCTTTATTGGGATTAGGTGGACGTTGGATGTCAACCTACAAATGATTACCCAGAGGCAACCATATCCCAAGCTTGTTGGGAATGGACCTGTGAAGTCCATAGCTATTGACGACCATGGATGGTGTCTCCGGGGTCGGGAGTGGGTGAAGCAGTCTGGGATTTCTCCTGGTGCTTTTCTTTGTTGTTTGACAAGTTCCGCAAGGCCTGCAGAACTTGTGGGTATCCTTCCTCATTGACTTCCACCAGAAGTGTCGACGGAGGGTTTCCACTGTTTTCTTGGATCCTAGGTGTCCAAGTGTTTCGTGGATGTTTTCGAGGATTATTCCTCGAATGGACTTCCTTTTGTAGTTCCCTTTCGGGACAACTATTTGGGTCGTTCCTCCTTCTCCAAGTCGGGTTATCAGCCCATCTTTTATGGAGAAGTTTTTGAAGTTCCCCGGGTTCTCTAGGATTTCCCGGTGGATCTGGCTTTTTGAGTATCCAGATTTTATTGCCTCAATGAGGTCTTTCTCTTCAAATTGTTTCGAAGGTTCTCTTCTGGAATTATGATTTCTTCCAGATTTTGGGCGCTCCCCCCTAGAGCTTCCTCTAGGGTATTTCTCGCGCGTATCGCTGCGAGTCTCTTTCTCTCTGAGTTTTTACTCAGGGTACTGCTTAGTAGCAGTTCTTTGTATTCCTCGATTCTGTTGGGGATAATATCTTCTGCATTTTTGTCCAGATGGATGTCCGCCAAGTCTCCTTGCTGCATCGTGTTCGAGTTGTACGTCCCGTGGGGCGTAGAGAATGTCGTCCTCTGGACGTTGTCTGGATCCACGTGTATTTGTTCGTATGTGTGCGACATATCGATCTTGGATTGGTATGTTGCTCTGGCGACTGATTCTTGGATCAGTCGCATGTCTGGCATTGGTGTGACGTTGAGGATCATGTTTGAGTTACGATTCCTTGCATCTATTACCATGCGCAAAGATCCATCTGCTTTGCGGATACACAGTAGGGGCATGCTTGCTCGCTGTTCGTGGTATACCACCATCCTGCTTTTACATAGCGATCTATTTTGGTCGCTAGTGCTTCCTGCAGTGCTGCAGGACATCTCAGGGTGTTTTCCCGAAATTTCTTGTTCGGATCCTTCAACGGGATTCGATGGTTCACCTCCCTCAAGGGAGGCATTTCTAATGGCGCTGGCGCCATTACAGTTTCGAATTTCTCTCTCCACCACTCCCTGAGTATTTCGAACTCGGGGTTGTTCATGGAGAGGCCTTCCAGATGTGGTACGTCTGGAAGTTCTAGTCCTTCCGGACTAGGATTGGGCCAACCTTCAGGGTACTTTCTTTTGATTACCCTGAGGGGTGTTTCAATCCCGCCTCCCTGTCAGGGGGGCTTCTTTTTTGGTTGTTCTCGAGCTCTTGCTCAAGTTTTCCATCCATGTGATCTCGTCACACGGTCTTCGCTTATTCCAAGGGTGTCTATGTTGCCCTTGTTCACTGTTCTCACTTTGTGGGACCGGAAGTCTAAGCTTACCTGGTTTTTGTTTAATGTCAGGGCAATAGCACCGAACCCCGAGTCACATGTAAACTAGATACATATAGTCACGTGGGCAAGTGGGAACCTCCGGGTAACTGCTTACACACCACCGTAAAATACACTATCTTGTATCACTTATGGCCTTGTGTGCTGAGCCACCCTAAGACCTCACACTTTTTTAAGTGCAAGAGGTGTGTTTTACAACACAACCCACAACACTACAATCTTAACATCTGACTCGGAAGCGCCTATGGCGCCTAAACACGCCCGCAAGGGCAAGGTCGCATCTGCAGCGACACTAAAAAGAAACGAGCGGTTTATAAAGAAACCGCAATCTCCCATCATGGGAGATTCAAACCAAAAGCTGTCGTCAGACGACGACGAGGATCAACATGATCCGGCATTAGCAACCACCTCAGGGCTGGTCCCTGAAGGTTTTAGAAACTTACGTGGAGTAAGTGCAGGGCAAAATACCCCCAGAACTCCACAACATACCGATCTAACCCAAGCTGGGGAAGATCCCTCACCTCCTCATGAGGTGATCGACTTGCGCAGAAAACACGTAAGCGCCGAACGATCAGCCCAAAAAGCTGATTGGATAGAGTCGCAGGAAACTCCAGGGCCCCACTATCCCCTGGAGCCCCCCTCACGTCCCCAAGTCAAGCCCCAAAGGCAGACAAAGGGAAACAAAGGGAAGAGCCCCCGCATCGGCTATCCGAAAAACTACTGGACTTGTTCCAGGTTCCGTCTGAATGGAGGACAGAGAGTGAAGATCAACTTCTTCTCAGGCTGAAAGCCCGAGAAGGCGCGAACATACACCCTGAGAGCAGGATCTCCCAGAGTGCGGAAGCTCCAAAAGAACTTCCGCTGTTTACACTCCCACACACCATGCCAAACAAGGCAAGGTCACCAACCTCGGAGGAGGTCTCCGAGATAATGAAGAGGAGGCGAACTGAAATGAGGGAGTTCGCTGAGGAAGCCTTACATAAAAGTAAGGAAAAACCAGCGAACAAACCCCTCTATGAAAGGGAAGCACCCTCCACAATGGCCTCACCTAAACAAAGCGAGCGTGGAGTGTTCACTCCAAGAACCCATTCTGGAACCCCCAGAAGCGGAAATGTCAACTGGGGAGAGTCTCTGCTCGCCCAACCAAACTTCCTCCTGGAAAACCAGGAATCATGCATAATAAACGCGATAAACTCGATCCAAAAAAAGATCGAGGAAACGAACCATAATAGCACAGCTCGTCTAGAGATAACTCTAGAAAGAATGGCCAACGCAATCGACGCGTTGACTGAAAAAATCAGCAAACAAACAGATTTGTTGAAGGAAATAAATTTCTCACAAAAAAGTGAGGAAACAAATAAACACCCCTGGACCACGGTCCAGGACATAAATAGAACTTGTGAAAAATTCACGAAAAGAACCACCAGTGAAAGCACACTGGAATATCATCAGCGACTCGACAGAGACGCTAAGGAGATCCTTCTCCCAAGGATAGGAGAAGACGATGCCGAAAGAAGGCATCGTTCAGAGATTAGGAGGAGAATTGGCACGTACCAAAGGTTTGGCCAAACGTCCACTTATGACGGACCTCTCGAACAGAGAGGTAACTCATTCACACCCTCTCAAAACAATGAGAGAATACAAATACAACTTCAGGCGAATTCGCCCGAAACCAAAGAAACGCTGCGAGGAAGATTTCCCCCAGCAAAAACCCCCCAAAGGAGAGATCTCCATTGGATAGCAACCCTGCCAAGGCAGGGGAGCAAGAAGAGTACCTGGAGAAATGGTACGAAAAGGCCATAAGAATGGCCGAAGTGAGAATACTCACTCCCTACCCAGAAGGAGTGAAACCAGAAGCCCTAAAAAATGGGCCGGCATTCCCTGACAAGAAATGGTCAGGGGAGAACGACATGGAATCGTTCTGGCAGTGGTTCACAGAACTACTGGGATTCCTCGCCTCGTGAGGATGCAAAGGTGCCCAATTTGACGAAGTCCACCTGGACTGCTTGATTCATGGATTAGGGGGGCCCGCGTTTGACCTCGGAATTAGACTCCGAGACGAAACTCTCCTCAGAGGAGACGAGGGCATGTTCCTCGAAGTTCTCAACATATTGATGAGAACCTTCATCAAAGCCTCCGCCACGTTGAATGTGACAAAGAAATACTGCAACGTCAAATACGAAGCAGAAAAAGGCCTAAAACAGTTCTACTTAGAACTGTCAAAAGCAGCGTCCCAGATGGTGACGCCGCCAGACCAGGCGTCCTTCAATGCCAGGTTCCTAAACTACATTCCCCTCGAATGGAAGAGGGAAATGATTGCTCATGATAGAATCAGAGCAGACTTCTCCTCAAATGAGGAGATGTTAAAAGCAATATCTCGTGTAGACGAGATAATTGATGGGCTGAAGATGTCTTCAGCCTACAAATCAGGTTATTATACCAGAACAACTACCACAGCAACCACGAGCCGCGGCAGAGCCCTCCCATCAGGAAAGAAGGTGGAAGAGCTGAAACCCAGATGGAAAGAGGATACATCCTCGAAAAACTCGAGGAAAACTGACCAAAAGTCAGTTCCAATTTGCGGCAAATGCGGCAAAATAGGGCAAACAAAAGATTGCCCAAGACACAATATAACAAGCGATGAAAAACCAAGGCGCATAGCTGCCATGGAGATCGCGAACTCAACGGATGAAGAGTCGAAAGGCTCATCAGATGAGAAATCAGAGAACAACTCTGGTAACTCCGAAGCATCAAGCTTCGAAGTAGAGGACCCATACGAAGGACCTCAATACTCACCCGACTCAGAGGGTGAGGAAGTCAACGTCGGGACCATAAGAATGGGCCCAATGTCAGTCATCGACCACGATGACATAAATTATAAAATCAAACTGGCTGTAGCACACCAGTTAGAAAACACGGCAGACGAAAAAGTCGCCGAAGCCTTGGTGGAAGCACCAAGAAAAGACGCCTTGGGGAAATACACCAAAGTACCCAAGGAAAACAAGGACAAAGGGAAGAAGGACCAAAAGTCCATCGAAACCCAGTCCCCCTTGTTTGATGCGAAATTCCGCATTTCAAAAGATGCGGGAAAATACCCTGCAAACAGACCGCTCTCAATGAAGAGAACGCTAACGGCTCACATAAAAATAGCAGGCATAAAAGCCTATGCGCTATTCGATAGTGGAGCCGAAACAGACACGTTATCACCGGACTTTGTCTGCACGGTCCACATCCCAATTCTCCAATTGGAGAACCCAGTCGTCCTTCAAATGGGGACGAAAGGAACAAGATCACAGATCCTGTTCGGAACCAACGTGGACGTTGAGATTAATGGCCACGTAGAAAAACACTACTTCGATGTAATTAACATCGACAGATACGATGCCATCTTCGGCGCCCCTGGTTAAACAAAAACCAGGCAAGCTTAGACTTCCGGTCCCACAAAGTGAGAACGGTGAACAAGGGCAACATAGACACCCTTGGAATAAGCGAAGACCATGTGACGAGATCACACAGATGGAAAACTCGAGCAAGAGCCCGAGAACAAAAAAGAAGCCCCCCTGACAGGGAGGTGGGATTGAAACACACCTCAGGGTAATCACAAGAAAATACCCTGAAGGTTGGCCCAATCCTAGTCCGGAAGGACTAGAACTTCCAGACGTACCACACCTGGAAGGTCTCTCCATGAACAACCCCGAGTTCGAAATACTCAGGGAGTGGTGGAGAGAAAAATTTGAAACCATAATGGCACCAGCGCCATTAGAAATGCCTCCCTTGAGGGAGGTGAACCATCGAATCCCGTTGAAGGATCCGAACAAGAAATTTCGGGAAAACACCCTGAGATGTCCCACAGCACTGCAGGAAGCACTAGCGACCAAAATAGATCGCTATGTAAAAGCAGGATGGTGGTATCCTGCAAACAGTGAGCGAGCATGCCCGCTACTGTGCATCCGCAAAGCAGATGGATCTTTGCGCACGGTAATAGACGTGAGGAACCGTAACTCAAACACGATCCTCGACATCACACCAATGCCAGACATGCGACTGATCCAAGAATCAGTTGCCAGAGCAACATACCGATCCAAGATCGATATGTCGGACGCATACGAACAAATACGCATGGATCCAGAAGACGTCCATAGGACGACATTCTCCATGCCCCACGGGACTTACAACTCGAACATGATGCAGCAAGGAGACTGCAACGCTCCCTGCACCTTCCAGCGTGCACTGACCTGGGAACTACGAGGAGAAGTAGGCAGACGCCTACACGTCTGGTTCGACGATATATTCACCAGCACAAGCTCGGTGGAAAACCACAATAAAGCACTATTGTGGTTATTCACTCGCCTAAAAGGGGCGAAATTCTACATAAGCCGGAAAAAATTCCAGCCATTTGCCCCAATCCTAGACGTTCTAGGAAGCCGAGTGGACGAACAGGGCATCCACGCTCAAGTGGATAAAATGGAAAAAATCCGCAACTGGCGAGAGCCAGTAGACCACACAGGAGTCCTAAGATTCCTGGGAATGGTAGAATATCTATCGATATTCATGCCAAACGTCAGCGGTTACACAGGACCACTGCAAACAATCTGCTCAAACAAGCAGACATTCAGGTGGACACCACTCCACCAGAAATGCTTCGACGAAATCAAACGTCTAGCATGCAGGGCTCCGATCCTGAAGCCCGTCCAGTGGAACCCACTGGAAAGCCTCTCAGAAGAAGAGAGGACCAAACTCCACGTCTGGGTCATAACAGACGCATGCCCAGCGGGCATGGGTGCATTAATTGGACAAGGCGAAAGGTGGCAGACTGCCGCCCGGCCGCATTCATGTCCAAAAAGTTCACCAACACACAACATAGGTACTTCGCCTACGAGCTCGAGGCACTGGGTGTCCTCAAAGCACTCATGAGATGGCAAGACGACCTCATGGGAGGCCGTGAATTCACAGTAATCACGGACCACAAAGCTTTGGAATATTTCAAAGCGAAAAACCACAACTCAGGGAGACACCTGAGATGGCAAGCCTTTTTCGCAAGCTTCAATTGCGAAATAAAATATGTGGAAGGCCACAAAAACAAAGTGGCAGATGCACTCACGATACTACGACTCGTCAACAGACGAGGATCTGCATTTCGACGATTATGTGTCGGCGGACATCCACCTGGACAAAAATGCAGAAGACATTATCCCCACAGAATCGAGGAATACGAAGAACTGCTACTAAGCAGTACCCTGAGTAAAAACTCAGAGAGAAAGAGACTCGCAGCGATATGCGCGAGAAACACCCTAGAGGAAGCTCTAGGGGGAGCGATAACTAGAGGAAACTCTAGGGGGGAGCGCCCAAAATCTGGAAGAAATCATAACTCCAGAAGAGAACCTTCAAAAACAATTCGAAGAAAAAGACCTCATTGAGGCAATAAAATCTGGATACTTGAAAAGCCAGATCCACCAGGAAATCCTAGAGAACCGGGGAATTTCAAAAACTTCTCCCTAAAAGATGGGCTGATAACCCGACTTGGAGAAGGAGGAACGACCCAAATAGTAGTCCCAAAGGAAACTACGAAAGGAAGTCCATTCGGGGAATAATCCTCGAGAACATCCACGAAACACTTGGACACCTAGGATCCAAGAAAACAGTGGAAACCCTCCGTCGACACTTCAGGTGGAAGTCGATGAGAAAGGATACCCACAAGTTCTGCAGGTCTTGCGGAACTTGTCAAACGACAAAGAAAAGCACCAGGAGAAATCCCGGAATGCTTCACCCACTCCCGACCCCGGAGACACCATGGTCGTCAATAGCCATGGACTTCACAGGTCCATTCCCAACAAGCTTGGGATATGATTACCTCTGGGTAATCATCTGTAGGTTGACGTCCAATGTCCACCTAATTCCAATAAAGACAACAACAACGCACTAGAACTAGCATTCGTATTTCTTCGTGAAGTTGTAAGACTCCACGGTCTACCACACTCGATCATATCAGATCGAGACTCAAAATTCACGTCAAAATTTTGGCGCAAACTACACCGAATACTCGGTGTACAGTTGAAATTCACAACTGCATTCCACCTGCAAGGCAACGGCCAAGCGGAAAGAATGATACAAAAAGTAGTACAAATACTACGTGCGATGGTTAGACCAGACCAACGCGACTGGGCAGCGAAACTGTCGATGGCAGAATTCGCGATCAATGCGAGCTCGAACACATCGACAGGATTTGCCCCGTTCGAATTAATCTACGGCCATATGCCAAAGATGTGCCTAACAGCACCACTCTCGGACTACCCGGGAGTAAATGACTTCGCTCAAAAAGCGAAGGAAACCTCATGGCAGCACACAACGCGATAATACATAATCGTGCTGCTCAAACAATCCAGGCGAATAAGAAAAGACGCCGGACCCGCCTTTGAGAAAAGGCGAGCTTGCATACTTATCCACGGATAAGCTGAACCTACCCAAGGCAGGGCAGGAAAACTAAAGCCCTTATACATAGGGCCTTACGAAATTCTGGAAACATTTCCAGAAACGTCAAACTACGTCCTCAAGTTGCCACCACAACTTGAACAACGCGGAATCCACCCAAGATTCCATGTATCCCAGCTCGCACCTCACGAGCCGAATGACCAGGAAATCTTCCCAAATAGGGAAGTAAACATATTCTACGATTTTGGGGAAGACCCCGATTGTGAAGCAGTAGTTCGCGAAATCCTAAACCAGCATGGGTTCACAACGAACTCTGGTTTAAGGTTAAATGGGAACTAGGGGACACCACATGGGAACCCTAGGAAATTGCAACGACCTCGTCCACCTGGACGAGTACCTCACCTTACAAAATGTAAGGGAACCAGAAAAACTCCCTATCAAAGAAGACAGGGAACTCTCAGCATCACTACGCCCCCAAAAACGGAGGCGGAGGAAGTAAAGCCGAGGGACGATGGCCCACAGCCAAGAGCGTGGGAAAGTTCTGGGCGAGTAACTCGCCTGGACAGCCACACCATGTACTAGAAATCACATGGGCTAGGCGAGTAACCCACCTAGACCACGTGAACCACAGGCTCACGTGCAAAAGAACACACATCTGCGGCGAATCCCACGCACGCAAGAACGAAAACCCCTCCCACCACCAGAGTAACATAACGACGAAATGTCGTTCTCTGGGGGAGGCAACCCTCGGTTCGATCCAAACAAACCACTGGATATCGAAATACGACAACCCGGGGAGCAAGGCTCCCCAGAACAACAACAACACCAGGCGCAGATAAGTGCCATGGATTACACGACGCACGCAGCACAAATGAGTGCTGCGAACCAACAACCATCCGCATTGCTAACAGGCACCGCATACCCCCAGCCTCCCCAAAGAGGCTTCCAACCATACGCGGTGCAAACTGCACCGATGGCACAACAAGCGCCATTCCAGGGGCAGCATTTGCTGCTGCAGCCCCAGGCATACTCCCCAGGGAACTTCCCTGGCCAGATCAACCCCTGGATTAGCCAATTCGGCCCAGGTCCAACAACACCCCAGCCAAATGCAGGCTGGGAATCAGCTATCGTGTCAGCGGTAGCTGCTCAGACAGGTCAGCTCCGTGAGGAGCTGAAAGAGATGAAGTCCCTTGTAGGAGGGAGACGAGGGAGCGACAGCGGCTCCTCGTCCAGACCGTCCAAACGGGCACGGTCTGATAACTCGAGGGCGTCAGAAGACGCCTGCGACCATTGCGCCCACTGGAGGCGTGAATACAACAGAGCACGAAGAGATGCTGAGGGCATCTTTGACTCTCTGAAAGACACAGAGAGAGAAGTCGATCTCCAAAAAAGGGAGATCGAATTACTGAAACGTGAGCTCAGAGAGGCACGCGCACTGGCAGACCTCGCTGCCAAACCCATCATGACGGGGGCCTCCCAGGTCAGGGGGAGGGGATACGGTGCCGGGGCACCGACTATCCCGCCACCCCGTGGGCAGGCGACCCTGTCCAGGTTGCATAAGGGCCTGCCCTCAGAGGGGCAAACCCATGTCGAGGGGAAGAGGGAGAGCGGTAGGCAACCACGGCAGACCCTAAAACGGGGACCACTGCCAGAGGCAGCGGGCCGCTGAGTACCTCAGCACCCTATGGGCAAGCTACCCTGCAGGGAAGTGTCCACATGCTATACAAGACCACCGAACTCAACGAGTTCGGCAAAGTCAAAGCTCCAGTCGACATAACAATCGACCCCAACTTCCCCATGAGGAGAATAACAGGGTCAGAAGCGGCGCATGACGCCGCATACGCTTGGTGGACAAGCGTGAGTGGGAAAGAATTTGTACACTGGTACGAACAGGCCGAAGCCGCCTTCAAAAGCGGCAAGGTACACAGAACCCTTCGCGAAAAAAGCGAAGGAAACCGAGAATACTTCTTGGGACTCCCAGTATCGCAAGACTCGTGGAGGAATATAATTCCCCAGAGAATAAGGGAAAAATCTCCTGGGAAAGTCTAGGCAAAGCTGCCTACTTAAAGTCCCAGTTCAAACCACTCAGGACTCCTGAGGAACGTGCCGCAAGAACTGCGGAACGGGAAGCGAAAGCTTCCAAATACCGGGAAAGAGATGCAAGTCTCCGTGCTGGACAACCAGCCCAACGACCACCCTTCCCCACGGGAAGAAACGTAGACCTACCGTACTCTACACCTGAGCCAAGCAGCTCAGGAACACGACAACCCGCTCCCACCCAGGGAGCACCCACTTCGTCGAGCCCACAGCCCGACAATGTAGCCCAGGCTACGTCATCGCATCCGACGCAGCAATCGGATGTCCAGATGAACAACCTGGAGGAAAACCTCCTCCGGGGCAATGAATCCACCCTTGAGAGAAGGGAAAGTGACACGGTAATACGCCACCGAGGCGCCCGTGAAAACACCTTCCCCCAACTCGAGGCCCTGCACACAATACTGTATGCGAGGAACCGCAAGTAACAATTGCGGAAATCTCCACTCCGTCAAAAGACCCACATCCACCACCGCTCGTGTGTAAACACCACTTACACATGAACCCTCACAGAACAAGTGAGGAACACCAAAGACATACAACCTTTGGGTCGAAATTCATTTTCGACAAACTCCACCATTTTCTCTCTCTCTCTCGATACCATGTATCCGTTACTTCAAGTAAGGCCCACATCATTCATTTTCCCCTCTCTTTTCTTCACCACATGTACAAAATCGCCCACTTTAAAGTGGTGACAAAAACACTCATTGATAATTCCAAACTCAATGTAAATCAACTATTAAAACTCTGTTTTATTTCACTATCAACTTTGTATGCGTCGCAAATGCAACTGCAAGGGGGGAGAATGTCAGGGCAATAGCCCAAACCCCGAGTCACATGTATAGATAATATAGTCTGTGGGCAAGGGGAACTCCGGTAACTGCTACACCACGTAAAATACACTATCTTATCACTTATGGCTTGTGCTGAGCACCCTAAGACCTCACAGTGGGAGTGGGTGGTGGAAGGTCTGGTGATGGAACACTCACTGGGCCATTGGGGTTTTGTCATAGAACATAGGAATGTCGAGGTAGACATAGGAATGGGATGGTTCTGAGGTTACAGGTCGGTTTACAGTGGTGGCACAATGGTGTGGAAGCTACAATTGTGGTACAAGGTTTTGTGGGCTATGTATTTGATAAGGAAAGACATTTTTCGGCATCTGCCTTACACATCATATGACTTCTAACCATCTAATATAAAGTCATAATGGTCAAGGGAAGTCCCTTGAAACTCAACAAATCCCCCAGCCAGCACCAAAACCCAGTGGGAAAGCTTGGCATGGGGTTTGATGGAGAAGTAAAATGGGGGAGGCCTGGGTCCACCTGCTTGCAACCACAGACCATAAGTTCTAGTCTATATCCATAACATTGCAGAAGGGCATATATATAAGTAAACAGCTTATGTAATAATGAGGCAGGTATATAAACCCCCAGACCCCTAGCTGATAAGGGGCAATCTTGTAATTTACACCTCTTCCTTTAGTGTAAATTGAGTCTTTCTGGTCTAGTGATCTGTTTAGTTCATGATCTCAAAGCTCATTTATTGGCCATAGCCGATTCAAGGTCCCTCACACTTGATGTCTCAGCACATGGCTCAAACTCTGTCCAATCTCTTTCTCACTGCCATTGATGATGATGCATGATCCCAGAGGCCTTGGAGGCTTATTATTTTGAAGTTAGCACCCTGTATTTGTGCCGATCAGCAACCATCATGTTACTACATCCCCTGGCTTCATTTCCTCTGATCTCCTGCATGTTAGAACTGGTGAGGGTAGACGATTCCAGAGGGGAACCAGAGACTTAGCAAGGAGGGACCTTGCCTCAGCAACTCAAGGGGAGCACTGTGCCATTGCTGTTTGTCCATTTGGTCCTTAATTTCAAAAAGCAGTGAGCAGGAAGTCTCTAGGGGGCATTTCTGGTCGATTTTAGACTGAGGTCCAAAATGAGTATCGCAAGGGGGAGAATGTCAGGGCAATAGCCCCAAACCCGAGTCACATGTAAACTAGATACATATAGTCACGTGGGCAAGCGGGAACCTCCGGGTAACGCTTACACACCACCGTAAAATACACTATCTTGTATCACTTATGGCCTTGTGTGCTGAGCCACCCTAAGACCTCACAGGGGAGCACAATAGTCTGCAAGTGAACAAAAGAGAGAAAAGGCCATCCTGCTGTCTAGCAAGCCATCCAGCTGGCAGGCAGATAACAATGAACCACTTGAACAGGCAACCTTGGTTGGTGTCATATCCATACCAACTCCGCCACAGCTCCAGTCCGCCTCCGGTCCATCCTCCCCTGCACCTCTGCCATACCCTCCAGTTCACCTCCAGTTCACCTCTGCCTCCGATCTCCGGTACCTTTATCCTCACCTTAAACATTTCTACCTACCCAATATTACTATGGACCTCCTAGGACCTCTGCCACCCCTGCAAAGGTTTCCCACTCTCCAGTAGCTGTCGCTAATTCCACCCTTCACCTACCCACTCCACAATGCTTGATAAGGTGATTTTCTCATGAGCTCGCTGACCCGGAAAGTGGGTAAGTCTCTCTTGGGTTTTCCCCTTTGTTCCCATTTGTCTTTTATTATGTATATAAGTCCTGTACTGTAGTTGATGGCACCTTAGTGCAAAATCGACAAGACTATCCCCCAGAGTTGGCACCCCTCATTCTGAAGTTAAGGACCAAAACTCTTAAGCATTACTGAATGTAGGCACAGTGCTCCTCTCCAAGTCGCTGAGGCCATGGTCCTCCCACCCATTCTCTACCTTCGGCCTCCTTCCAGGGAAAGGTCCAGGGACACTGCCCCTCTGAAAGGTTGCTTACTTATTTGGGACGGTTAACGTTCCATTTCCCCTGTTTGCCTCAGGCCTCAGTAGTCTGTCTAAATATAAGCTTTGATGGGCTGTATATTCACATGGTAGAGGTAAAGGCTACTGGGTGTTTACAACTACTCCGAGGTGTATATATGTAAAATTACATATCCTGGCACAATAAATAAAGAAATAATAGCATCACTATAATGGGAATTATAGCAATGCAACATAATGATATCACTATAATCGGAATTATAGTGAAGTAAGGTTAATCCCTTACACCCTCCTTACCATGTCTTTGACAGTTGGAAG
>NW_024067487.1:0-25861 GCF_015039405.1 Cantharellus anzutake
CTGTGATCTGGAACATCAACAAATCAAGTGGAATGAGGGTGATGGCGTGGACGCTTAGGTAATTAGGGGCTGTGGACAGATTTCCAAATATGGCGTTTCCGCGTAGTTTTTGGAAGATGCTCAGGCAAATCCGGGTTCTCTCCATGGAGGCTCGTGGCCAAGCAACGAAGCGAGAACATGCCCCAAACCAGCAGACAACATTTGGCACCTGGCGCCCCGGACTCACCATTTGCTTGAACGTGATTGGGTTGGAAAGAGAGCCACTCTCGTGGTATGAGCACCTTTGAGAAACCAATGCGGTTCAGCCCTCGAGAGCATAGGGAACAGTATCCCAACGCAAGAAAGAATCTGGAAAATTCTGAACAGTAACCGAAGGAACATCCCCCGAATTAGAAACTTCATATGGAACTCACCCACAAGTGCTCAGATAGGCGATATGGAGAGATCCCTAATACGAATACCGTGGCGTATGCGAACCCTGCCAACAAACGGAATCAATGACCACATTCTTTCGATTGCCCACTGAACCACGGCAAAAGACTATGGGCCTATCACCAAAGCGACATGCGACCGCAGGAAATCGCTTGGCCAAACACCTTGACGTCTCACATGTGATGGCAGCCCCGATCGCCAGAATAAACACATGACCGGACGATCAAAGAAAGGCGAGCCAGGCTATTCAGAATCGAGTTCTTGAGTGTGCATGGCAAGTCTGGAAAGCCAGATGCCGTAGAGTAATGAACCCCGATCAATCACCCACCACACTAAATAAGTAACCAACGCTTTCAAAGCCGGCCTCAACGAAAGCTCCAGCAGATATTGCTTCGACGTGCCATAAGAGATTCGGCCGCAAGGCGCTACCAGCGAAACCGTGTTACACACTTGGAGCGGCAACTTACAGAAGAAGAAAGGTATCCGGACAACTGGCTATACAGCAGTGGGGTTTTAGTGGGTACCGGACCCCCGTGATGGGCCGGGAGTCCACACACGTGGTAACGCATTTCTCACAAGTGGCAGACCGGACCAAACCGATCCTCAGCCTAACGGGATTATCCATTTCCCAATACAGCCCCAATACAGTAATGTATCGCGAAAGCTACGGGGCTCCACTAAAAAAAAAAAAAAAAAAGAAATTTGATTACTGCGATTTCTAATGGTTGCCCGCGGCTGGTCCTGGAGCAGCTAGTGAAAGAGAAGTGATTGATGCTAGGTTTCGACTCCTCAGCTATCAAGATACGATAACACTGCATGCAGAGTTCCAAATGGATGACAGACATGAGTGCCCGCTACCAAATCTCTGTCACAGCCGAAATCATGGGGCGCACTCTTTCCGTGTCCTCTATGGAGATGCCTCATTTCACGCAAGACCCAGCGATGGGATCGATGCAACGGCTTACCTAATGCCCATTCTTTCGTCCCTCGCATTGCCACGTCAACGGTCACGAGTTTTATTTCTTTCCTGAATCAACATTGCAAAGCCCTGGGATGAGGGTCTTGGGATGAGTTCCCCCAGTATGCTATCTACGCATGCATATGAAGGTCTACTGTACTTTCCAACCTTGTCCATGCATCGAGGACGCGACACGGTTCGTCCCAGTTTACCTGCTAGTGCTCGTCTTTGAATCGGGGAGCTGCTGGTGAGCTATCATTTCGATTTGCTTACGCTGTGGGAGCAATGTCGTATGTTCCCACATGACACGCGCCGTCCTTTTCAGTCACTGCGGTCTTTCACATGGGAGATCGATGGATATCTCAGGCTACATTGGATTTTCGCCCGGTCTCTATGACCGGAAAGTATCCCTTACTAACACGGCCTCACAACTACTAAGGAGCTGTTGGAATTGCGCCCCAAGTAAGCTAGCCCACCTGAACTCTCCTGCACCATATCGGACCGAATCGGCCCTTTTAGTAAGGTGCATGAGTGGCCCTCGCGAATTGGCGTGAACGTGGAAGTTTGCACGGTGATAATACCTGCTAGCGGCAGCCATTGTTGAGATCATGAGAATCAGATTGTGTTCAAGCTTTGTCAGTATAATGCAGAGTCTAGTTGTAGCTAACAAGCCACATTTGTTTCACCTGTTCTTGATTCGTTGTGGGACCCACCGGTCTTCTAGACTCCACTCGTTCTCATGTCCACGCCAGCTCGCCTATTTCCGGGACCCATGGCATCCACCCGCACATTATCTGTTCGATTGCTGATTGCGCTCGTTTATTACGCAGAGCGCCAGGTCATTCATCTCTATGCGTAGCCTTCACAGTTGTAATATTGCTGTTCGCGAAGTATCGGCTTCCTGTATTATGGCATCCCCGAACGGGGATCGGTTATTTGACCCCCCGGAAGAGCCGGAGATCCTGAACACCCGGATACCTCGTCAAGTTGAACGATATTGCTTCGGGGGGGTGCATGTCGTACGGGTTGTATGCACCGTTCAGTCTCACACGGGCAATCCTACACTTGTGTTGGGGAGCCTATTCACCTGAGACATCCATAGTTCAAGTTTTTGCGCCAGGGGAGATTTCATCAGTTGTTCCGTGCTGGCCGGTTCGTGGCCGAATTACCGCTAGCTTCTGTTACGAGGAGTAACGTGAGCAACATCAGAGAGAAGCCCTCGAAACAACGTGCACCGCAAGCATGGACCATTCAGCACAGCTCCGCGCTTCTTTCCATCGTCATATCAGCTGATCAATACTCCCGAAATCACTGTTCATCTGCCACAAAAGTCATCTTGCCCGATGTCTATTTCCCATGTATAGAAAGGAGTATCCGATCAGAAGATTCCTTTGAACGCGATGCAGCAGTGTAAAGAACTGTCTAGGTGGCATAGTAGGCCAGCTGGCAAAAGGCGCCAAATATGTACGAGCATGCTGTGCCGATGGCAGGCAAAAGCGACGGATGACCTCGGGTGGCATCCAAGACCGACACAAGGAATGTGCATCAAAATTCTTCGTATGTTGATGTTCATTGCGGTCATTCGTACTATGTATAACTTACGCCCTGGTCCTCACAAGCATCAATGACTTATTAAATTGTGCAGTTGACTATCAATTGGCCGACTACTTACATAACGCGGATCATCAGCATGTTTTGATCAAAATTAGCTGCTGCGTGACATGTTGCCTTAATCCCGCTGGTCGTACATTCTGGGCAGCATAAGTCCGTTCCACCCTTGACATTGAGGGGACGCGGAGGTGCGGTTACATCTGTAGCATACTCGCCCGATGGCATCACTCAGCCACGAGGCGCAGCTAGTACGGTTGGTGGGAGCTTTGTGCACCAGGCCGGACAAGTTGAGGAGAGGCCATAATTTGAGGTGGTGGAGTTGGCGATATTGTATCATCGCTTCCCCTTGGATTATCGATGCCTGGGTACTGGTTGAACCCTGTGAAGTGGGGACAAAGACGACAACACAAATCACCACATTGGCTCCACTGCTACGACTTTCAACGTTCGGGCCCCGAACTATAAGGTCGAGTTAGTGAACCGTTAAAGCACTGTGAAAATTGTTGGGATTATTGCGGTGGTTGAGGCGCAGGACAAAGCGTGGGCCGCGTCCGGCCAGAGGCCTGTATGGAAATGCACAAAATCCTGGATTGCTGAGCCCCGACCCAGAAACACGTCCTGCGAGATCGGAGTAGTCTCGGCTATAACAAGCAACGAACCTCCCCATGTCAGGGAAGTAATTTCATGATCAAATTCGTCACTGGCATTAATCTTCCAGCTTGCTGATCATTTCAGGCACCATATGCCGCTGCCGAATGCCACGCTTTTTCATTAACGACAGGACCATTCGGCCCCGAGCAGGCGCTTTCACGCCGCACCCTAAAGGAGATGTCGCAGGTGACAAGCGCGAACGCTCAGTCATGATAACGAGTCTAACAGATGTGAATGCAGCGCCAGGGAAACGAAGATGGAGTTTCGTCGCTAGAGGCCCCTAACTCCTACTGTGCTGTTGAAGTACGCGATTAGAGAGTATAGAGAGAGAAGAAAGCATAAAGATAGAGACGGGAAAACAAGATTCGACCTAGCGGGCTCTAAGATGAAAGTCCAAACATGCAACAATAGTAACTAATGTCGCCCAGTGTAGCATCCCTGTTCCCAAGTAGTACGATATATACTTCTTTGCGCTTATAAGCTTCCTAGTCTGCGATCAGAGTACAAACATGGTAGGCAGGATCCCAGCCTCTACTAATGCAAACATGGATGGCAAAACTACCACTGTTTCGGCATTCGTTCGGAGAACAAGGAGTGCGCTTGCAGCGCACACATGCAGGCTGAGAACACATTCTTTAGGTATGCCCACAGTCAGACATATATGTTGATGCCCTTGAAGCGGCTCTCGAAGAACTCAACATCACCGCTGCCCAGCTCCTTGACGCCGAGAAACCGTTGTCCCATTCTTGACTCTGAGCAGACAAAGGCCCCGCCTACACGTAAGCGCTTTCATTCCCGCTCAAGTCCTGCCCTTGATATGAAGGATTTTCCAGATGGTAAAATCCCGGATGCATATACCAGTGCCTGGCCTAATCTGTTCGACGGTACTCAGCCAAGAGACTTTATTCAAGCCACAGTGAAGTCGGGATATCAGGTTGATCATTGAGACTTGCGCGATTATGGCGCGAAAGCCGGAGCACGGCTGTTTATCGGATTCGTTGGGCTGGCCGGAAGCACAATCACCCTAATGCTAGTTTTCTGCCAAGATGCCCGTATTTGTATCACGTCGCTGATTCGAGCAGATTAGAATCCGGTGCCCAATTGGTAGGAATGAGGATGAAGCTGTCTGCTAGGCATATTCACGGCCTTCTCTCAGTGCGGGAACTGAAAGATATCAGAGCGCAGTGCATCAGGTGCCTGGGGACACATCCCGGCTTTTCACCCCATTCGTCTTATGCGGCGCAGCTGTTGAAAACGGTAGGTTTAGCAGCATACTGAAGCGCGGGCTGTTTACATAAGATTCCACGGAAGAGCGGACTCTTCATTGGGAATGATATCCGCCATCCGCATACTGATATCAAAATGGAACCTCATCTGGTGAGGTCTTTTGGCGGCGCCCCCAAAGCCTCCAAGGGCGCTTAAGCGAGCATCATGATAGAGGGGAATAGTACATAAACGCACATTCCATCAGTGATGAGATGGGCACCAGTGAGACTTCGGCGCAGATTCCAGGAGCCGAGAACCCCGGCAGATTGGAGCAGGTGTACTGGCCCAGAGAAAAGTAAAACTGTCAGTAGAATGCGGAAATGAATGGAAAAGCGTCGTAATCCATGCTTAAAGGCACGGCTGCCTCCATGTGATGAGAGATTAGCGATGATAAAAGTGTGGCGGGAAACTTGATCAGGACCCCTATAAGAGGGATAAAGGACCCCGGCAAGTTGCTGTGCAATCCCCATTCGCATCCACGCTTCAACCACTCTCCGTCTCTATCCTCCCTCTCGTCCCAAGCAGGCACAGAGGTCTTTTCTGCTACCTCACCCAAAACCTTTCTAAAATCTGTAAGTTAAAATCTGATTCCAGATCAGTGAACGTGGTTCTTGCGTGTCAACAAAAGCGATGCTTGGGGCCTTTCCCTTGTTGGCTGCCCAATATCCTTCCCAGCGAGCAGGTTGTCGCTGAGTGGTGTTCTTCAGTCCTCGGGACGCTCCAAATGGCCTTGCCGCGCGGTGTCGTGCCTCGTGGGTAACGCCCTCCTATCCTTGACTCAGCCTCGCGGAACTGTCCAGGCGCTACGCCTTATATGTAACCCACAATCTTGAACCCCTTGCCCTTTTCCCATCAATTCCCCTAGTGTTACTAATCCTCCAGCCTCTGGTAACTCACGCCTTCCCTTCTCTTAGTAACCCTTAGACTCTTCCAAAACGTCGGACTCAAACGTTCAACCCATGGATCTCCGCGTCGGTGGTAAATACCGTCTCGGAAAAAAGATAGGGTCTGGCAGCTTCGGTTAGTATCGCATCGATCAGTATGAACGTGGCTAAACACCACTACGTTTTGTTGAAATCTCATCTGATGATTTTGCTATTCTTTTAGGTGACATTTACCTTGGTGTCAACATCATCTCGGGCGAAGAAGTCGCCATTAAACTTGAATCCGTGAAGGCCAAGCATCCTCAGCTTGAGTATGAATCTAAAGTTTACAAGACCCTTGCCGGCGGTGTCGGCGTTCCCTTCGTCCGTTGGTTTGGCACAGAGTGCGATTACAATGCCATGGTGCTAGATCTCCTTGGACCAAGCCTTGAGGATCTCTTTAACTTCTGCCAGCGCAAGTTCAGCTTGAAGACGGTGCTATTGCTTGCTGACCAGCTGGTGAGCCCCCACAATCTATCGTATTGTTCAACCTGCTGACGAGGTTTGGCAGATTTCTCGTATTGAATACATTCATTCGCGTAACTTTATCCATCGCGATATCAAGCCTGACAATTTCCTCATGGGAATTGGTAAGCGCGGTAATCAAGTAAATGTCATCGATTTTGGTCTTGCCAAGAAATACCGCGATCCGAAGACCCATCTTCACATCCCATACCGCGAGAACAAGAACCTGACCGGGACCGCTCGCTATACCAGCATTAATACCCACTTGGGTGTTGGTAAGTCAACCTCATTACCAAATGGCTTTGTTGGAACGTTGTGCCCATTTTGCCTACCTCGTACATCTATCAGAGCAAGCCAGGCGTGATGATCTCGAATCGTTGGCGTATGTCCTTATGTACTTCCTCCGTGGTCAACTCCCTTGGCAAGGCTTGAAGGCCGCGACGAAGAAGCAGAAATACGACAGAATCATGGAGAAGAAAATGACGACACCAACAGACCTTCTCTGCCGTGGCTTCCCCAATGAGTTCGGCATCTTCCTTAATTACTGCCGCGCTCTCCGTTTTGACGACAAGCCCGATTATTCGTACCTCCGCAAACTTTTCCGAGATCTGTTCATTCGAGAAGGCTACCAGTACGATTACGTCTTCGACTGGAGCTTAGCGCAACGCGCCCCTCTCGAAGACAACCGTGTTAAGAATGATTCACAAGTTCGACGTAAGGTTGTGGGCGAGGAGGAGGAGCCGAAACCTTCCGATAGAATGTACGTCTCCTGTGATCCTTTCTCAATATTGTTGATCTGAGATCAATTAGGCTTCGTAGCCAAACCCGCGCTGCTGCCAGCGGTCAGCAACCCACCTCCGGTCAGCCACGTGCCTCGACCCGCGAACGTGACCAAGGGTATTACTGAACGCCCCGTGTGGCCCGGGATTTTTGCGACGTGAGGTTCTGGTATTGGCGTACACACATCCTTTGGGCATCAATATCGTCCGAAGCGTAGCTGTTTCGCATGTTGTGGCTGGAGTCTTCAAGTGAATGGATTGTCGTCAACTCTAATGGTCTGTCCCAAGCAATGGGATCGGCCGGGTGGCTCCTATACTATCGTGGAGCATTCATACGGGCGTCGGCGTCGTTTCCTCTTGCTTGGCGCTAAGTTTTGTCGATCCCGACTCGCTTTGTCAACGCGCCGCGCTTCATGCTGTTGCCCGTTCGTGGAGGCCTCGAGGATGGATGTGCTTCGTTGTCAACTGCTTGTCGACGCTATGTCACGTATATTGTCGACAGATTCAGGAGGCTTATTCGATCCCACAACCACGACGCATCCAGGATGCTTCAGTCTCACTTTCTCTTCTGAATTCATGATGGACGCTATCACTTTATCCACTCCTATATTTAATTTTTCATAACGCATGATTGCATATCGTGTCCTTTCTCACATGTTTACATTTTTGAAACACTACATATTCTTGATCCCTTTCTCTCCCGTTGCGTCACCGTGACTGCTCGCGCCCATGACCCAATCCCCCACTATTTCCACTTAGCGCCTTTTCCCACTTCGTGTTCCAAGCATAATTGCCTCGAACATTCGGGTTTCTTTCCCCATCCAGCCATTGCCTTGTCCGTTGAGCTCTAAACGGACTCATTTTCTTCCATCATTTCACGCAGTTTTGCCTCATTCCCTTATCCTGCCTCGTTTCATTAGCTTTTGCTCTTTTCCCTTGGTGATTGTCCGCTCTCCCCGGCTACAATTCTCTTCCCTGCACTGTGCTGTCCTTCGCGTGTCCCCCGAGATACGTGGAGAGGGCGCCGGGGTTTGTGGACATGGAGGTTGACGGCATCCATCGCGAGTTGCCAGCTTGGAGGGTGATTGCATGAACAATATTGTGGGGTCCATTAATTGGTGTGTATCGGTCATACAAGGGACATTGGGTGATGCAAAAAGGGGTTGTACCGCATGCGGGACGCTATGTGCTTCCGTCGTGGTTTCATCGTCATGTTAGTTACCTCTTTCCCGTCAACTCTTTCTCGCAATATCTCTCTTAGTCACCGCAATGTTGTTTGTGCACTCATCCTTGCTGATTCTTACCAATGTGTATTTAGTGACGAACACGAGCCCTCCAGTACGTAGGATATGTGCAGGCAAATCCTGGTGACTGTAGACATGAGCAAACACTGACAAATCATGAAAGCAGCTGCAGCATCAGCAAGATCAAGTCGTAGTACGTTACTGTAGTGATCGTATTTCGCACCAACCGTCGGTCCCAGCGAACAGTTACTTCTGCACACAGTCATTAACCTGTAGCAATATTACGCAAATTTCGACGCTGAGAAATTGTCATCATCTTGCCTGTTTGGTTTCTTTTCTTTTTCTTTACATGCATTCTCTTACGTTTCCTTTTGCACTTACGTCATCGCAGTTGCTCTCCTAACTCAATATCAGACCTTGCCATCCCACGCACGGGCGTGCGCTCATCCACTGCTAGTCCTAGTGTGACGCAAGCACTCTAATATATATATATAGCTCTCTGGGGACATGTACATACCATGGGCCTGGATTCGAGACAAGCCTAAAGCAATTGGATCGAGCGGATCGCGCAATCAGAGTTACCGCATGCAGGAATAGTCAATATTGCTGCGCCGACGGTCTGATGGAGACAGCAAACGTTACGTGCAAGGGTTAATGACCCATCCGTTAAGCTGTGAGTTGGGGGGTGGGACAAAGGCGTCGACATCAATCCCAATCAACGGCAGTTGCCATTTTGGAACAACTGACAGCTGGTCGTGAAGGATGCTGTCAGGGCCTTTGTTTATGGAAAGCGGTCAATCAGGGGAGATTCTATTTGGCTCCATCTCTAGCAACACGCCAAATTTGACCGCTGTTCGCACAAAGGCGACAAGGTGGCATCAGCGCCAGAGGACATTGGGAATCTGTTGCGTTATCTTGCAGGATGACAACGATGCATATGTATAAGTATGAGCTCAACGCCACCATCTCCACCAGTCTTCTCCAGTCTTCACTCCCTTTCTTCCCCTCATTGCCTACGTGTTATTCTGTTTTTCCCACCCGGGCGCAGGACGTCAATGTATCTTCCTAAATTCAAATCATCGGAAGGCGGTAAGAGGCTCTGATAGAAATGACAGAATTGGCCCTCACTGCCTGAGATAGGAGGTTGTGGATCGTTCGGACGTGTACGATCAGGACGTTCGGCCCCTGCATTTGTCAAAGAGTCTCTAGTGGGTTGTGTTTTCATTACTTTGTCACTCTCTTTGTCACTAATTTGGGTACTCAGGCCCCTAGAGGACAAGCTGAAATGAGCGCACAGCCTACGAACTCAAATCCATACATCGCGCAAACGGGGATTATCGTCATCGGGGTCACCTGTGGCCTTCTAGCGCTCATTGTGACCGTGACCACTGTAATCTTGAGAACCCGAGAGCGCCGTAAACAGGCAAAGGAGAAATCACTCGTAAATCAGCCAGCTGGCGTCACTTACAAGAAGGAAACCCAGATCTGCACCGACTCAATGCAACTCGTCGAATTGACACACCGTGTGGTTCTTCCTCGTCATCCGCAAGCATCGTATTCCGTCTCATCGTTCGGCTCCTCCAAGTCACGCGGATCGCTAGAGGGTTCGAAGTACGTCGACCCCTCAGCACCCACACATATAACGCCTGGCGCCGAATCGCCCACCTCACTCCAGGACAGGGAGTTGGACCAAGACAGTGCAGAGAGGGGAATAATTTCAGCAGGAGTCACCCTACCTCCTTCCCCCAAATCGCATCATTCGTTGCCCTCAAGTCCATCTCCAAGGGCCGCTCAGAAGGAGCGGCCGCAAGGGCGGCCGACCCGAGCGTAGGAGAATCTCGGTAGCACTCGTGAATACGGATTCTCAGACGGTCATGAACGATTTACAACGAGCCCACCAAATCCCATTGCTGGAGTTTGAAATATGTATGTTTTATTGTTCCTGTTTGTAGCTATAGCCCCATTCGTTTCGCATATTTGTTTGTATCTTAATGTTCTCCGCCTAGAATAGGGAGCAAGTTAGTGACCATGCCTGCACTGTGATCTGACCGAGTCTGCCTCACAATGTTCACATGAGACCTCTGGGAGGAGCAGACCTTCCCAATGCTGCACACATCCACTGTGATCGGCCCATAGAATAAGTGCATGTGTATTATTCTCTCTTATTTTCGCGAGTGAAAAGATCAGTATGAAGACCGAGATATACTTGTTTCAAGACACGGAATTGAGGAAGAATGTTCTACAACTTGGTATGAGTCATAATATGTAATCGAAAGAAACGGTATTGACTTACTGAGTAAACGACATGAACAACGATCGGCTCTATCGGATTTGCCTTATTGCGACAAACGATGACAAGGTAGTATCGAACGTTCCATCTTCGAAGTCCTTCATTGATGATTATGTCCGCTATAGCGGGCAATGCAATGAATTTGCGACTGATGAATAACGTGAATGGCGGTGTAAGCGGAGTTCCTCTGATGCCTCGATGTGTCTCCAGTTGAAGTCCATGGGGGTATAAAGAAATCACGGATTCTGAGAATGGCTTACTAACAGGACGTAAAAAGGAGCAAGGCAAAAGGGTTCACCATAGACAACGCGACTTAAGTTCCAGTATAATAGAATAGGTATAAGTACCAGAAGCAGCCATTTATGTGCTGCCGAGCCGGTTTGCTGGGAGAAAAGATTCTGGTGAGCGGACTGGTCCAAAGTGCATGTTCAAGACAAACAGAACGAGCTACGCTAACGGCCAGAGTGACGACAAGCGTCAACGAGACATAGCCGCACTTCCCGGGGTGCTGAATGCGATATTCGACGATATGCGGAGCGTGCTGTATGACTGTCAACGGGATGTTGTTCATGAGGTGAGTGTCGGCACTGCCACGATCCCAAAGTTTATGCAAAACTGGCAAAAGGCATTTTTAGGGAAGATGAACGGTACTACAATTACAGCAAGCTCGTTATTGGTGGTCATCGAAACAAACGGCGGCGCGGCCAAGTGTTTTTACACATGATCGAGCAGCGGGGCGAACCGTATCGCCATGGGAATCACAAAAGATGACCAAAATCACAGGGAAAAGGGGATGGACTTTGTAAGATGGAAACATTGCGAAGGGATGTGCAAGATGCAGTTGATAGGCAGGGGAGATGTGCCAAGAGGGAAAAAAGAAAAGACCAACAACAAACAAGGATTCAATGATTGCAAGCAACAGATTCAAACCGATCGACCAAATACTTCGTACTGACTGGACGCTACTTTCGCGATACCCACTTAACACTTAAGACAACGGGGAGCCGCAAGGAGCTACAAAGGGAATAGTAGGCATGCAGCTCAGTGAGCACGGCGAAACGAGACTTACGGATATATACGATCACATCATCTTCATCGACGTTCGTTTCATCATCCAAGAATTTGAGTTGACGGGCATCATCTTCAGTCACTAGTTCTACAGCCGTCTCAGTGGAAGAAAAAGATGATGACGTGCGGGAATGATATGGGGAAAATTCCTGCGTTAATCCAGAACCGGGCGTGCTTGAAGTGCCAACAGACTCAGGAGAGGTAACCGCCGAAGTAAGATTTAGCTTCTCAGTTTTAGGAGAAGTGACAAGGACAGAGGAACCGATCATGGACGCCCCCTTGCAGTTTTTGACAGAGTCATCATGGAGATAGTTGCAGTTATCGCCCTTTGGGCATGCTCCACGCAGAAAGAAGGTGCAAGGGCGAGCTGCAAACAGACATATCAGGAGATGCTATGGCGTCACATGAATTTTCTGGGCACACTTCGATAGAAAGGATGTTTGGAATCTTCCTTCGTCGATGCAGTCTCAGAGGGAGTTGAGTGCTTGAATTTGCAAGTGCTTCCGTACCAGCACCCGCCAGGGGAGTTGAACCACTTACAATCGCTCGCTAGAACGAGGATGAGCAGGGACGTTCGTGACAGCAGTGACGGCGGACGTACTGCGATAATTAGGCGGGAGTTGAGAGGGATCGCCCGGATTAGAGGTAGACGCGACAGTGGGGACCTCGGAAGGAGTGGTAGGTCTTTCGTGCTTGCTATGGAAAAATTGAGTGATCGGATGAACCGGGGGTAAAAGGCGACTTACAAGGTGCATTCTTCCCCTTTCTGGCATATCCCGTAGAGCCACGCGTAGCAGGGCTTCGCTGAAGCTTCGTTAATGAAAGTGACGAGCTTGGGCAGAAATGGTCCTTACTCCGATAGCTAGGGTGTGATTTAGGATCGAAATGCTTGACAAAGTTTGCCGGAATTATGTTAGCATCGTGCTTGCTGATGTGGTCGTGGATTTAGCGCAGGGTCCGATCTAGTGGAATGGGACTTACAAAGCACACATATCACCCTTCGGGCACGTTCCTGATCTCGCAAAGTGAAAACATGCTTTGTCTGGCGAGCAATGCATATGTGAGCAAACGCTGCTTGGAGCGTTGAGCAGAAGTAAAACTACAAACCTGACGTCAGTAAAGGCAAGGGTGATGGTTTCACGAATGACGTCGGTGTCAAAGCTTCTGGCCTAGTGTTACTCAAACGTGACAATGAATGCACTGATCCAGACGGAGAACCAAAGGGTGTGAACGATGAACCCGAAGACGAGCAAGGAATTCTGCGATGAGGCTCAGACTTTGAAGCATTGGCTATAAGTTGCGGGACCAGTGCTTCTGGAAGCACGTGGAGGCTGTTGGACGGCGCCAGCGTAATATTCTGAATGTCCATGAACCAGCACTCGTCTCCGTAGGGGCATGTTCCTGGAGCATGGCGGTCACACGGTTTCACTTGGCTGGGATTCAGTATTGGACTGAATTATGATACGGTGAGAAAACTAACTGGATGTAGTCTTAGTTCCCAACCATTGCGCGGCCGGGGGATGGAGGTCGTTAAACATTAACATGTCGTAAAGATAACCCGTTTCTAGAGAGCTTCGGTGTAGGTGCCGATGGAGGATCAAAGACGCGATTACATACCAGAAAGGGAATTGAAAGCTTGATATTTTGATCCCAAGAATCGTGTTGCAGTGACAAACCGAAGCCAAAATTGCAGGAAACAAGAGCGCTTCTAACTCGGACAACCAGAAGCGGAGCTATGAAACAAAGCCCAAGATAAAGAAATCAACTCAGAAGAATAGGGGCTATCAAGAGGCTACGGCAAGAAGAAAAGAGGCGGCAACTTGTACAAGCCGGACTATCGACTGCAACCAACAAGCGCCTAGTCGGACTTGGAAGCGCGCGTGTTGCGCGTGAAGGGTGAGGATTGAGGCAGATTCCTAGCTCCAGTGATATATATATCACTTGGGGTGCGGAAGAGAGGGCCAATAGCAAACGGTGAACCAAATGGCAAGGGCCACGCAGAAGGGGTGAGGACGTTCATATCCAGGAATCAATTCAACTGTAAAGGCTGCAAAAGGCAAGGTCGAGCTGCTAGACACGAGGCCATACACCCACTTCATGATCCCTTTCTTCGATTCCAACACGATGGACCTAGAAGAGGCAACAATCTCCTCTCGCAAGACGGGAGTTAAAAGTGTGGTGCTCCAACTGGGCCTGTCAATCAAAACACGACACGCTCTACGGAAATTCCCGTAGCCGAGGATCCTGCAAAATCCCACCTCCACGTTTTTGTATTCCGTGGCTTTTGGCGGAATGACAGACTTCACAGAGGTAAAACTTGGCGACCGAATCCTCCCGGAACGCCAGGGCTGTGCTGACATGTTAAACACGCGTGCAGAAACATTCTGAGACGCTCTTAAATGAGCCATGGCGGGTGAAGGAGGATAGGTCCGGGGCTGCCTATCTTTTCGTAGGTAACGCGGGCGAATCTGCTGCAAATACACACTCATGCCCCCGTGGCCATCACAACCCCAGAAATTTAGTGCGACAGAATCAGGATGCTGTTTCCTGATCACAGATACGAAGGAAGTTTGGGTTGAAGGTGGGATTGTTGTTGCACTATCTGTTATATTTGCTGTCTAGACATTCCATATTTTAGCGCTCGAAGACCGACACTTATATCGAAGGCACACGAACCGCGCCCCTTGGGCCACCTCCGCGGATAACCTTGCGGATAACGCATGGATAATCCAACATGCTCACGATCTGATGGTTCTTCACTCCCCCAGAAATTTAGAGGGAGTTGAGATAGCTGTGTCTCCTCACACTACATTCGCCGTACGTCATATTATTCATTCATTGGTAGCAATTCGTACGATCGCTTGTTGTCCACTCAGGATCTTGAAGTGAAGCTCACATCCAGACATCACGCATGGAAATGGGAATGTATGCGAACCGCTAAATTGGGTGCCACATTACTCTCCCAGCATTTGATACTACCCTTAATAACTTTCAATGAGGCTCTGGTCAGCGCTGCTGAACCCCTGAGCGGCATGGATGAAACTGTGTGGACCAACGTAAGTCTGGACGTTCACACCCTTCTTGTTCCCATGAACCATGGTCACATGTAGCGCCTAGATGGGTCCGCAAAAGCAAGTAAGTTCAAGAGTGCAGTGAATGTCCTATTTCGACAACCACGCATTACGACTTCTCTTCGCCGAATATCGCAAATTGTCGCACGGGTTCAATCCCCATGTAAGTGCCGATATCGTAGGGTTGCTGAACACGTGTTTGCATCTAAATGGAGCTTCCTCTGATAGTCCCCGTCGTTTCACAGTTCCCTCTTGAAGATATAGAGGATCATTTTCATTCGGGGCATAATACGGAGGCACTAATACCCACTGCGATACGTGGTTATAGTGAGCGGCATTCTTCACCATTAGCTTCTAGTGGATCAGTAGTTAAAAAGGTAAAGTTGGTTCCCATCTTTCCAGCTCCTTCTGCCTTCTTGCTGCAATCCTATATTCGATTGCTGTCCGGAGGGGCCTTGAATCATGGCTTGATGAAGCTAATTTTCTGTGACACATCGCGAACCCATTGCGTGCATAGCATGTCGGTGGCGAGTCACAGGACTCAAATATCCTTATGATGCCTCACGAGTCACGCAGAGGCCTTTCTTCTCTGCTTCCGGATGCATCGCCTCCCACGGATAAACGAGCATGCACTCCAAGGGTAATGGCCGAGGACGTTGCCCTATCCGCTGAAGGAGGGGGCTCCGCCACTGAGGACGAAGCTCAACCTCCAATCGATTCTTCGACCATAGCGGCACCTCACAACCTCCAGCAGCCTGCATCTCAACCATACACACACACCACGACACTGTATGAAAAAATGGCAAGCCACGAGAAAAAGCCCGATTCGGAAGCGGAGAAACATAATGTTTCGCCCGCTCCGCTCATGGAGCCAAGCGCAGCTTCTGGTCGAAATCTCTTGGGCACTAGTGGGAAAGGCAAACGGCGAAGTGACTCCACTGAGGAAGAGCTGGACGTGGGCGATGTCAATGACGGTACGGAAGCACGAACGTCCCATGCCTCTGCTGCAACATCAAGAAGAGCATGGCAAGGACCTCGCCGCGCGGTCACGAAGAAAAAACGTTTCTAGGGATCATGACAACTGCCGATAAGTCCTGGTATTCCCTTCCTCTCCTGGTTTGAGACTCTCTTCAGCTCGTGGTGTGGAGCTCCTCTCGAATGTCCTAATTTCAATGCTCGACTATTCGTGTCGACTATTCGCATTGCTATACAGATAACGTACAGTTCTTCCGCTGAAGTGTATGCATCTTGTCGAAATACAGTTGAATGGAAACAAACAGATATGGTGGCATGAATCGTGAACAGGAGATGGAAGCAGCTTGGGCTAAACCACATGATAGTCAGCAGCAGGACATGGCGAGGCAGGGGCAGTCAGGGATCTCAGAAGAGGATTGATCGTGCTGAATGACCGCCAAGGAGTCTAGGCTTTCACAGGCTAAGAGCCACTCTTCGCTTCAAGACTTTCTTGCTGCTGCCGCGCGATGACGTCCTCGAGTGTCATCCCGTTTTTCCCCATTCCCTTCCACTCGTGTTTCGCAACATTGCCTCCATCATGTCCATTACCCCATGCGACGCTCATCAAGACAGGCTCTTGCGAATGCCAGCTGACATCGCGAACGACCCCCGCGCGTGCGTGATGGTATCTCGACACTCGTAGTCGGGGGTTTCCCCTAGACGTTAGCGGTGGTTCGGGTTCAGAGGGGTCGAAAGAGATTGGCAAGGCCTTAGACCGATCCAGAACCTGAACTACCCGACCATCTAAAGAATATATCTGTTTCATCATAGATCAATATTTCACAGACGGCACCGCACGCCCGCGCGCACTCACATGGATGCGGCCATCTGCTGAGCCGGTGTACAAATAGCTTGCACCTGTTGTCTCAGCTGGGCTGAAATGACACCGTATGAGCGTTTTTAACACTGTGTGGCCTCTGTAAGCCATGATGCTGCAATTTTGAGGGTGTGAATCGAAACGCGGCTTGTTATATGACCCGTTTCTGCCACAAACTTTGTCGCGTCATATGCATGGTCACACCGGTGAGCACCTACCGATAGTCCCAGTGGGTCAAGCCGTAATGTCGCTCAGGCATCTCCTCCCACTCCGAATGACTGCGCATTTTCCGCAGATCCCATAGCCTCATTGTTTGATCTTTACCATTTGAGACAACATATCGTCCATCCCCTTTAGGGGATACATATGTAATACCTTCCGTGTGGCCGACGAGAACGCCAGCTGGGTTTGCGTGCGCTTCTAGAGAACGGCGATCCCTGAGCGGAAGACCCTAAATCAGTCCGATGGAACCCCGAAGCGGACCAGTAAACCGTCCAACCCACCAAACCTTCAGGAACGTGTCATCGGAAGCGCTGATCAACACGTTTCCGCTAGCCGTGTCTGCCCAACAACAGCTGTTCACGTCCTCTTTGTGTGCGGAAATACGCACCGTTCTCCGCATTCCCTGCAAATCATACACTGCATTTCCGATCTCGTTCAGTTCAATTTCATCGCTAATGCGTTTGTGCGCACCAAATATACTCCCACTTCCCCCTGCAATAATTTCGTTTCCATCAGCGGAGAACCTACAGGAGTAGATCCCAAAATCTGGCACATATCCTCTCACGCCCCGTCTGAACTCATCGGCGAGAGGGATCGGTATTTGTTCATTACTAGAATCTCGAGTCCTAGTCATGTGGACTGTTGTTGTCTAGTTGGTCGTATTAGTGAAAATTGGGATTCTTTTTGAGTTTCTACATTACATACGATACTGGAATAAATCATTCTCTCGTTATCGGGCGATAGGTGTGAGTCGGTTATAGTCCAATTTCCTGGCACTGCGTTGATGGTCTTAGTCTCCTTCATTGTTGTCTCATCCTCGGACTGATCTCCAGACACCGCAAGCGATGGGGGGTGAGTGGCATCATAGATGTGCAGGCGGAAGTCTGAAAGACCATTTACATGACTGCCATATAGTTCAAACTCGGATACTGACAAACCTTGAACGCATGTGTAATAAAAAGATGAATCTTCCGAGAGAAAATATCATGGTGACGAACCTAAAGAATGACCAGAATAACATACCGGAAGAGTACTGGCCACAATACGGATTGGCTTCGTACTGAGCCGCGATTGTACCAGATGTATTGGGGATTAAATCCTGGAAGATAAAACTCCGAGTAAGGAATGACGAACCACCGTTGCAGAATGGACATGCAGTTCACCCACCCGCGAAAGGTCCTCCCTTACGAAACGACCTGGTGATGTCCGCATATCTCTAACTCTCTTAGCTAGAGATGCATTGGATGACTCCCTACTTCGGAGGTATGGTCCCAATCTACCGAATTCACCACCAGCCAGGAGTCGTTGTCCAACTTTCGAGGGCACCGTGACTTGAGGGAACCATCTTCGAGACCCAACCGTCGTGGGCCGTTCTTCTTCGCACTCATCATCAGGATCCGTAGCTCCCCCAGGTTCAAGATACCAAGTTCGCCCACCTCCGCGCTGAAGTAAATACCTGATAATCTGGGATGTTATGCGCGGTGTGAGCGGATTACCAGATACTGTAATCGAGGATGATATTTGGTGAGCGGTGCGAGTGTGGGGTGTGTGATTAGCGGGAAGGCTCACTCCCCAAAAGGCCGTCATCTTCTTCATCCATGGCTGCAAGCTCCGCGTCTTCATCGGAGTACTCCTCGTCATCCTCCCCTTCATTGGAAGGAAGGTCATTGGGATCTTCATTCTCTTCTTCCCTGCTGCCATAGCGGTTCCCAGAAGTCAAGGGGGTTTCATCGCGGCGGGTCATGATTGCCAGAAATATTCCTGCCAGTCCCAGGTGAGTAAGCTACTGAAAGTTGATGACCCATTCAATTGCTTGTTTCCGGATCGATCGTGCTTAGTCATGGCGTTCATGGAGTTTTTCGTGACATCTTGTCCACCTCTTTGGTCTCTGCAGGCCTTCAGCCCGATAGTTTAGCGACGCAGAAACTGAAAGCGGACGGTTATGCGTCAGATCAGCGGGTCGCCGACCCTCCGGATACACTCGATGAAGGGCTCCATGCATGTTTGAATCGCTGGAAATCTGCCGGTCTGTGCTTCAACAGATACCCCTGTCGCTCGGACATCCGCGAGGATTGGCCTCAGTCTTTCGGTGAACTATTTGTTGCCGTACGACACCCTTATTTCGACTGCTCAACGAGCTTTGATCGACCTACATATGTTCTGGTCCCCAAGTTTCACAATCCTCCAAGACGTCGCGACGTCTCTGTCCCTCGATATCACACCAATTAAGGCAACATAATCATTCTCAGGTGGAGTGTGATCCGCATCCTTTTGTCTTTTGGCAGGAAACACTTGCGACGGGGTTCGCGATCATTTCCGATGTTTTCTCGCCGGTGTTTTCGACACGCCAATATACCGAAAGGGATCGATGGGTTCTCTGTTTGGGGCGGCAGTACTAGCGATGTGAGAAGTCATTAATCGAGCCTTGATCTGATTGGTGTCCCATTATGCGCTCTGTCACATGCCTAGAGTACAGGTACAGAGTTGAAAAAATGACGACATCCATTATGAGGTGCGCTAAGCATCGGTCTTACTGATCAGGATCCACCCCGCCTCCTCAGAAAGATTTGCACCATTTCTTGAGTACTCCAGTCATCCAACCTTATCCATGAACACGCTATTTCTCACGGCTGCTATGTACCGACCTAACTTCGGCGTTGGAGGGGTTGTATTTTGACTTTTCAAGGCGGTCAGCCTTCAGACTACGCTTACGAAGTCTATGAGATTGGAAGCCCTCTCGCCGGTGCTGTCTTTCTGGGTCTAAGGGTTCAACCGTTCGTTCGAGTCCATCCCGGCGGATTTTCTTATATCTCAGGCCGCCTGTTACAGGATCCCCAATATATCTGGTCCTGAAGGGTTCTGCCTTCGCCGACATGCAGCGGACCTGCTTGGTGATTTTCATCAAACCGATGCTCGGGTATACGTGAAACATTTCTGAATGGGAAGCTTTAGCCCACTTATACGTGCAAATTGGCGAAGCTGCATGCTTAACCATTGTTGGAATGAATTATTTATCCGCTCAGAATACCGGACTCATGGGCAGTGCTCTGCCTTGCCCTTGACCCACGGGACCGCTCAACACCGCAGGGTTTCACTACCGCCCCTCATCCTTTTTTGCGGGGCAGCGTTCACCCTGCGATCATTTAACAATTGAGCATATCATGTATCGCAGTTTTTAGTACTAAGTCACACCCAAATCCAGCTAGCGGCAGCGGAGTACGTCCGCCTACTCTATCGTTGGGCAGGATTCCCTCATTCCCGTTCCCCTCTATCAGCAGTCGGATAGTCCCTCGCGTCTAATCCCTTGACGGGCCTTGTCAGTCTGTGGAGCGCATCCAGTGTTCTGCAAAAGAGGGAATTAACGGTTCTCTCAGACCGGTGATTGACCATGGAACTAGTAGAGGCAATGCTCGGTATCTCAGTAATAACTGGTGGACGCCGCCTGTCGCGGCAAGAGCCCGCTACCCTTTTAGCTTTGTGTTCAGAGCCGTATTTCAACGTTTGATACGTGCTTGTTTCTTATTATCCCATACCTGGTCCGTGACGTCGTACGGACCGTGGGATTGACTTGCGACCATTGAGTCGGACTCCGGAAAATCCCGATATTCAAAGTCTTTTTTTGAGCTGGTGTGTTGCATCCCTCCACCGTCACTCATCCCCAGTCTCGCCACCCATGGACGCGCGCTGCGCAATGCCAATTTCAAAATTTAGCTGGGTGCCATGTTTGCAATATTATACACTGTCTTGCAACTATCATTAGTCACGTTCGTATGGATTCCTTTCTCCTTTTCCTCAGTTCTCGAGACTGAGGTTAGTCGCCATCACTTAAAATTCGTTTCTTTACCAATACTCTCCGGCACACTGTCCTGATCCCATCGACACTCGTGAGATTCTCATACAAAAAGCCGCAGAAACTGTCCTAAGATGGCCAAATTCTCCTGATCCGATGTCCTTGACTCAACGTCAAACCTAAACGGCATGTCATAATTCCCTTCGTCTGGTCTGACTGACCATCTCGATCCCGATCTAGATCCATTGTCTCATCAAGATCCACTGCAGGCATAACCATGCTCATCAAATCTCCAAATTTCTGTCCGTCACCTAGTCACCTTGAGCTCGTATGCAACTCTCAATCCAACCAACTAATTCCAGGAGAATCTCCAGTTGAATAGAAGGATCGGGACCAATCATGCGTTCCTTTCCACTTCCAAACTCTCGTTCCAATGATTCATCACTCACTTTTCTCCTGGACCGGCAACTGACGCCTGATCACTAACAAAACTCAAATCCACACTCAAAGTACTGGCATCCTTTTCGATCTCTGACTCAATCGCTGACTCAATGGAGGTCTGAGCTCTTTACACCAGACCCCCAAAGCACTCAGTGGAACTCGATCCACTGACCCGATCTTTGCGCTAGCAGGGGTGGTGAGACAAAGCATGACCTTTGGTGGGGTTCTGAGCAAGACCCTTCGCCCGCTTGTTATTTATTTCGAATGCCTGAGCTCTCTCCTGTTCGTGGACAAGATGTGTGTCATGGGGAAGCTCATTAATGGTGGCAACGATTACTGGTTTATGTACATGCAATCCACCCAACTGTAGTTTATTGCCGTTTCATGCAATTTTGATGGTCTGAAAGGACGTCATTTGTCAACCTAGCACTTGGCAAGTGGGAGAACATGATAATGACCTTCGCGTACAGAGCTTCAACAACCTTGCCGATTTGGCCAATTGTTTGGATGGCCATCGGGTACGCTTCCTGTGGTTCCAGCCGTAGGTGAGAATCAACTGGACGAATGCTCAACGGGACCTACATCCGCAACTGGCTCATCGAAAACAACCAGGGTCCCATTCCCTTGGTCCAAAACGCCATTCAGAACCTTATCAAGGATCATCTGCGATAACCTAGCACGAAGTGCTTCAGAAAATAACCTCCCGCAATGCTTTGCAACCTTACTTCGCCTCGACCTGTGGAACACCTTGGCCCACCATCTCAGCAACATAGGCTATTTCAACATTGCTATATGGCTCTACGATCCTTAGCAAGTTTTGTTCTAACAGCGTGTCGTACAGTGCTGCGAGGTGTGACCGGATTGTTGGGTCTGAAGACAATTCTGCAATGAGGTAACATGTAAGATACGACTATTAACCTCAACATAAACTCAAAAAAGCGAACCTTCTCTATAATCCTTTAAGGCCTTCTCAAAGTCAGCCAGGTTGCGCCTCTGGTGGGCGCGTGCAATCGCTCTCATGCTTTCAATTTCGCGCAGCTGGGCGTAACGAATAGCCAGTTTTATCGAGAGCAAGGAGTTAACGTCCTCTGGCTGAACGAAATCATTAATCCATGACGAATTGGGTGAAAGCGGGTTTGTACCAAATTTAGCATGATCTTGCACAGAAGCATGTACTTAAGGGCGTTGAGGGCATTTGGGTCATCCTGGGCGGATAAGTTTTCGAAAGTCTCGAAAAAGTAGGAGTAGCTGAACCATCAATCACTCTAAACCACAGGTTTCAAAATTTGGCACATTATACTCACGCCGTTTTATAATCCTTATCTTCAGCGTGTAGAATACCACTTTGAAGATCAAGTTGAGCTTGAAGCGGCGGTGGGCAATAGATGGCGTTGGCTGCTGTCCGAGCAGAAGTGAGGGATGTCTACAATCTCAACATGTGAGCGTGTCGCGAGTCATGCGTAGTCCAACAAACTTTGGCTTTCGCAAGATTGTTCAGTCCGCGATAGACCCGTGACTCGAGTAAGTGAACCTCGGTGAGAGTCTCTTTGTCATCCAACCTTTTTAGCTCCTTCAACAAAGAATCGATGAGTGCCAAGGCGGGTCTATAGTTTTCGGTATCCAAATGCCTAATAAATAGCTGAACTATTCAGTGACTGCTCGTGATAACGCAAGCTCAGACTCACAGCGCGATTAGTCGGGCTTCCAGACTTTGTTTTAGGAATATGCGTTTTTCACTGCGTGCCCATTCAATGTTATCTTGGGTAACTTCTATTTGGACTTTTTCCGAGCCCGGAATTTCACTAAAATAATTGATGAGAGTTCGGACTTTCCGAAAAGTGAGTTCGAGCAGTGGCGAGTGGGATATGACTACCCACTCAATTTAGCAGTCTTAGCTTTGGCAGCGGCAGACATGAATCCTCGCGATGTCTTGACTAGTTCGGCAAGCGCAGACGCATTCCTGCCCCCAATTATCAGCGTTGAGGTAACGACCTAGGATATGTTACGCTCACTTTTCATCTCTGTACAGCTGCCCAAGCTTTATAAGTGCAGATTCCTGGTCTTTTAACGCGTCATCCGATCCTGGGAAGGCATTGCGAACAGAGATACGTTGAAGTTGTGTTAATACTGACATGCGGAAGGGTTGGAGTGGAATTTAAGACGCACCTTTGGGGGTCTGGAGCACCTTTTGGTACAGAGACTCCGCCTTTCGGGCGTCTGTCTTAATCAGCGAGTCAGCCTCGCTTAGATATGTAGCTGTACCGCCTGATGATACTAAAGACATCCTACGGGCGTTCCTTGAAATGTTTCGTGCTCAGATACCAATTGAATGAGGTGACGCGTCCCGTGTGCACTTCAATCCCAACTTTGGACTTTTAGAACGAGATTGGCTTCACCAATAGTTTTAACGTCAAATCATTCTCATAGCACGCGGCTCCTAATCTTGGGCTCAAAATGGCTGGCGAAGATGAGATTTTACCTATACCTAACTTGAAAGTCGCACAATACACCTTTACACTCTCGAATCCTAAACTCGTACATTTGCATGACGAGGCAGCCACCAATCTTCTTGTGGCGATAGAAGCTGATGGTACGTTCTCAATTTGGCCAGCTATGCCGGACCTCACTGAAACTAGTCGGTGTCGGCTTGATACGTTTAGACATGGCGCCTTATTTAAAGCTCCTGCTGTCGCAGTCACCATCTATCATCCCCCAACGCCTCACTTCTAACGCTAGGGATCTAGTAGAGAAGCTTTCGGGGAGAAACAAGGCCGAACTTGAGGCACTAGAACAGAAGCTGAAAGATGCAGAGGAGACTGAGGGCGAGACAGAAATCAGTGATGCTTTAAGGGCGAAAGCCTCATATTTGACTAAGATTGGAGAGAAGGCTCGTGCTTCATTGTCACTCACCTGAAGGGCTTCCGATTAATTTTCATTTTAGGATGCCGCTGCTGCTGCACAAACACTCGCGTCTTCAAAGACCCCCGGTGTTGGTGCTCGGATCGATATCACCCTCACGCTAGTTAGAATCGGGTTCTTCTTCAACGACTACAAACTGATTGAGCCAAACATTGCTGCTGCAGAAAAGTAAGATTGGAAATCCTTGTTCGCCTCAATTTTGGATTCACAATCCATGCACACAGACTTATCGAGAAAGGCGGCGACTGGGATCGATTGAACAGACTGAAAGTCTACCGAGCCCTGAAGTTCATCTCTCTCCGTGACTTCAAGAAGGCTGGAGAGCTGTTGGTTGACTCGCTGTCTACGTTCACTGCAACTGAGTTAATTGATTACAATGACTTCGTTGGGCTTGCAATTATTGTTAATACTCTCGTGCAGAAACGAGTTGACCTTAAAAAGAAGGTTTGTTTCCCCTCCAAAATTATGGATCCTGGGGACTTTAAATTAAATTACTGGCCGCACAACATACAGATAATTTCCTCTCCGGAAGTGACCCAAGTTGTACTTGATGTCCCACTGCTGGGGGATTTCTTGATGTCATTATATAATTGCCACTACGCTAAATTCTTTGCTGCCCTCGGTATGTACCGTGTATTGTGCCCACCCAACCCTCTGACAATCCTCCAGCATCAGTCGAGCAAGAGCTGCTCCTTACTTCCCGCCTCCTGTCACCGCATGCCCGCTACTATGTCCGAGAAGTTCGGATTTCTTGCATACTCGCAGATACTCGAGTCGTATCGCAGCCTCACCTTGCAAAGCTTAAGTCTGTCATTCGGAGTCAGCATAGACTTTATTGATCGGTATGTATACGCGTCAGAAACATTTCATGACTTATTTGCTGAAGTTCTCGGTCACGTTCCAGAGATCTATCTCATTTCATATCATCCGGTCGCCTAAATTGTACTATAGACCGAGTCCATGGTATCGTCGAGACCAATCGCCCGAGCGCAAAGAATGCTCAGTACGATACCTTGGTAAGGCAGGGCGACGTCTACTGAATAGTATCCAGCGGTTGAGTCGTGTACTGTACTGATTGATATAATACATATATGGTGAATTCTGGTTCAAATGGGTTTGTTGTCGCTGGATATCCCCATCCTAGTTCGTGCTTTGTGTGGTTGAAACTTGGGGTACGGCTGGCGTTGTGCCAAATATTGACGCCTGACTAGCAGGTTAGGTAAATGATGCGTGCATGACCGCTTACTAGAGAAAGTGCACGAGTATCGATTCACGGTTCCTTACCCATTCGACTCATCAGCAGGGTCGGGATCCCCGCCTTGATCGCTTCGCTAGCCGACGAATGGATGGTAAGGGAGTTCAAGCGTGATGAACCTCGCCCACTTGCGCAGACCACGCATCGCTCCCCCCCCACTTCCCCTTCATCGAAACTGACTGGGAGATCAAGTAGCACCTCGATAGGGCGACGGCACGCGTAGATGAGTTGCTAGACATCAGCAACACTTTTAAGCGAGTACATAATGACCGCTACGACCTTCCTTTTGAGAAACATATCGAGCAAGATACCATGACGCAGTATCTTACAAACCTCAAGGGAACGCTAATCGGCTACTCCAAGCAGAATGCCAGAGACGCCCGAATCTGATGCGAATCTGATGCACCAATCTTTGACGACAACTGTGATGAACCAAATATCGTGAATTTAGCGCTTCCGCCCGCCCCTCGACGTGGAATGCAGTTAACCCAGGTCTGCTGAACACCTTCGCTCCGTCCCGCCGCTTGTGCTATGAACCAGACAGTGCCCAGATGGATTGTGTAGGAGGCGCGGAGATCACTTTCTGAAGTGGTTCCGCGACATCGCAGAGCATCACAATGCCAGAACCCTCAGTCGCATCAATGA